>NC_134265.1:22791766-23091766 GCF_031893055.1 Leptodactylus fuscus | reverse complement strand
CCTCTATATACTACACCACACAGGAGAGATCCTATATATACTACACCACACAGGAGAGGTCCTCTCTATACTACACGACACAGGACAGGTCCTCTATATACTACACCACACAGGACAGATCCTCTATATACTACACCACACAGGACAGATCCTCTATATACTACACCACACTGGGCAGGTCCTCTATATACTACACCACACAGGAGAGATCCTCTATATACTACACCACACAGGACAGATCCTATATATACTACACCACACAGTACAGATCCTCTATATACTACACCACACAGGACAGATCCTCTATATACTACACCACACAGGACAGATCCTCTATATACTATGCCACACAGAACAGATCCTCTATATACTACACCACACAGGAGAGATCCTCTATATACTACACCATACAGGAGAGATCCTCTACATACTACACCACACAGGACAGATCCTCTATATACTACACCACACAGGACAGATCCTCTATATACTACACCACACAGGACAGATCCTCTATATACTACACCACACAGGACAGGTCTTCTATATACTACACCACACAGGACAGATCCTCTATATACTACACCGCACAGGACAGATCCTCTATATACTACACCACACTGGGCAGGTCCTCTATATACTACACCACACCGGAGAGATCCTCTATATACTACACCACACAGGACAGATCCTCTATATACTACACCACACAGGACAGATCCTCTATATACTACACCACACTGGGCAGGTCCTCTATATACTACACCACACAGGAGAGATCCTCTATAAACTACACCACACAGGACAGGTCCTCTATATACTACACCACACAGGAGAGATCCTCTATATACTACACCACACAGGAGAGGTCCTCTATATACTACACCACACAGGACAGGTCTTCTATATACTACACCACACAGGACAGATCCTCTATATACTACACCACACAGGACAGATAATCTATATACTACACCACACTGGGCAGGTCCTCTATATACTACACCACACAGGAGAGATCCTCTATATACTACAGCACACAGGACAGATCCTCTATATACTACACCACACAGGAGAGATCCTCTATATTCTACACCACACAGTACAGATCCTCTATATACTACACCACACAGGACAGATCCTCTATATACTACACCACACAGGACAGATCCTCTATATACTACGCCACACAGAACAGATCCTCTATATACTACACCACACAGAAGAGATCCTCTATATACTACACCACACAGGAGAGATCCTCTACATACTACACCACACAGGACAGATCCTCTATATACTACACCACACAGGACAGATCCTCTATATACTACACTACACTGGGCAGGTCCTCTATATACTACACCACACAGGAGAGATCCGCTATATACTACACCACACAGGACAGGTCCTCTATATACTACACCACACAGAAGAGATCCTCTATACACTACACCACACAGGACAGATCCTCTATATACTACACGACACAGGACAGGTCCTCTATATACTACACCACACAGGACAGATCCTCTATATACTACACCACACAGGACAGGTCCTCTATATACTACACCACACAGGACAGATCCTCTATATACTACACCACACTGGGCAGGTCCTCTATGTACTACACCACACAGGACAGATCCTCTATATACTACACCACAATGGGCAGGTCCTCTATATACTACACCACACAGGAGAGATCCTCTATATACTACACCACACAGGACAGGTCCTCTATATACTACACCACACAGGAGAGATCCTATATATACTACACCACACAGGAGAGGTCCTCTATATACTACACGACACAGGACAGGTCCTCTATATACTACACCACACAGGACAGATACTCTATATACTACACCACACAGGACAGAACCTCTATATACTACATCACACAGGACAGATCCTCTATATACTACACCACACAGGACAGGTCTTCTATATACTACACCACACAGGACAGATCCTCTATATACTACACCACACAGGACAGATCCTCTATATACTACACCACACAGGACAGATCCTCTATATACTACACCACACAGGACAGATCCTCTATATACTACACCACACAGGACAGGTCCTCTATATACTACACCACACAGGACAGATCCTCTATATACTACACCGCACAGGACAGATCCTCTATATACTACACCACACTGGGCAGGTCCTCTATATACTACACCACACAGGAGAGATCCTCTATATACTACACCACACAGGACAGATCCTCTATATACTACACCACACAGGACAGATCCTCTATATACTATACCACACTGGGCAGGTCCTCTATATACTACACCACACAGGAGAGATCCTCTATATACTACACCACACAGGACAGGTCCTCTATATACTACACCACACAGGAGAGATCCTCTATATACTACACCACACAGGACAGATCCTCTATATACTACACCACACTGGGCAGGTCCTCTATATACTACACCACACAGGAGAGATCCTCTATAAACTACACCACACAGGACAGGTCCTCTATATACTACACCACACAGGAGAGATCCTCTATATACTACACCACACAGGAGAGGTCCTCTATATACTACACCACACAGGACAGGTCTTCTATATACTACACCACACAGGACAGATCCTCTATATACTACACCACACAGGACAGATAATCTATATACTACACCACACTGGGCAGGTCCTCTATATACTACACCACACAGGAGAGATCCTCTATATACTACACCACACAGGACAGATCCTCTATATACTACACCACACAGGAGAGATCCTCTATATTCTACACCACACAGTACAGATCCTCTATATACTACACCACACAGGACAGATCCTCTATATACTACACCACACAGGACAGATCCTCTATATACTACGCCACACAGAACAGATCCTCTATATACTACACCACACAGGAGAGATCCTCTATATACTACACCACACAGGAGAGATCCTCTACATACTACACCACACAGGACAGATCCTCTATATACTACACCACACAGGACAGATCCTCTATATACTACACTACACTGGGCAGGTCCTCTATATACTACACCACACAGGAGAGATCCTCTATATACTACACCACACAGGACAGGTCCTCTATATACTACACCACACAGGAGAGATCCTCTATATACTACACCACACAGGAGAGGTCCTCTATATACTACACGACACAGGACAGGTCCTCTATATACTACACCACACAGGACAGATCCTCTATATACTACACCACACAGGACAGGTCCTCTATATACTACACCACACAGGACAGATCCTCTATATACTACACCACACTGGGCAGGTCCTCTATGTACTACACCACACAGGACAGATCCTCTATATACTACACCACACTGGGCAGGTCCTCTATATACTACACCACACAGGTGAGATCCTCTATATACTACACCACACAGGACAGGTCCTCTATATACTACACCACACAGGAGAGATCCTATATATACTACACCACACAGGAGAGGTCCTCTATATACTACACGACACAGGAAAGGTCCTCTATATACTACACCACACAGGACAGATACTCTATATACTACACCACACAGGACAGATCCTCTATATACTACATCACACAGGACAGATCCTCTATATACTACCCCACACAGGACAGGTCTTCTATATACTACACCACACAGGACAGATCCTCTATATACTACACCACACAGGACAGATCCTCTATATACTACACCACACAGGACAGATCCTCTATATACTACACCACACAGGACAGATCCTCTATATACTACACCACACAGGACAGGTCCTCTATATACTACACCACACAGGACAGATCCTCTATATACTACACCGCACAGGACAGATCCTCTATATACTACACCACACTGGGCAGGTCCTCTATATACTACACCACACAGGAGAGAACCTCTATATACTACACCACACAGGACAGATCCTCTATATACTACACCACACAGGACAGATCCTCTATATACTATACCACACTGGGCAGGTCCTCTATATACTACACCACACAGGAGAGATCCTCTATATACTACACCACACAGGACAGGTCCTCTATATACTACACCACACAGGAGAGATCCTCTATATACTACACCACACTGGGCAGGTCCTCTATATACTACACCACACAGGAGAGATCCTCTATATACTACACCATACAGGAGAGATCCTCTACATACTACACCACACAGGACAGATCCTCTATATACTACACCACACAGGACAGATCCTCTATATACTACACCACACTGGGCAGGTCCTCTATATACTACACCACACAGGAGAGATCCTCTATATACTACACCACACAGGACAGGTCCTCTATATACTACACCACACAGGAGAGATCCTCTATATACTACACCACACAGGAGAGGTCCTCTACATACTACACGACACAGGACAGGTCCTCTATATACTACACCACACAGGACAGATCCTCTATATACTACACCACACAGGACAGGTCCTCTATATACTACACCACACAGGACAGATCCTCTATATACTACACCACACAGGACAGGTCTTCTATATACTACACCACACAGGACAGATCCTCTATATATTACACCGCACAGGACAGATCCTCTATATACTACACCACACTGGGCAGGTCCTCTATATACTACACCACACAGGAGAGATCCTCTATATACTACACCACACAGGACAGATCCTCTATATACTACACCACACAGGACAGATCCTCTATATACTACACCACACTGGGCAGGTCCTCTATATACTACACCACACAGGAGAGATCCTCTATATACTACACCACACAGGACAGGTCCTCTATATAGTACACCACACAGGAGAGATCCTCTATATACTACACCAAACAGGAGAGGTCCTCTGTATACTACACCACACAGGACAGGTCTTCTATATACTACACCACACAAAACAGATCCTCTATATACTACACCACACAGGACAGATCCTCTATATACTACACCACACTGGGCAGGTCCTCTATATACTACACCACACAGGAGAGATCCTCTATATACTACACCACGCAGGACAGATCCTCTATATACTACACCACACAGGAGAGATCCTCTATATACTACACCACACAGTACAGATCCTCTATATACTACACCACACAGGACAGATCCTCTATATACTACACCACACAGGACAGATCCTCTATATACTACGCCACACAGAACAGATCCTCTATATACTACACCACACAGGAGAGATCCTCTATATACTACACCACACAGGAGAGATCCTCTACATACTACACCACACAGCACAGATCCTCTATATACTACACCACAAAGGACAGATCCTCTATATACTTCACCACACTGGGCAGGTCCTCTATATACTACACCACACAGGACAGATCCTCTATATACTACACCACACTGGGCAGGTCCTCTATATACTACACCACACAGGAGAGATCCTCTATATACTACTCCACACAGGACAGGTCCTCTATATACTACACCACACAGGAGAGATCCTCTATATACTACACCACACAGGAGAGGTCCTCTATATACTACACCACACAGGAGAGATCCTCTATATACTACACCACACAGGACAGATCCTCTATATACTACACCACACAGGACAGATCCTCTATATACTACACCACACAGGACAGATCCTCTATATACTACACCACACAGGACAGGTCTTCTATATACTACACCACACAGGACAGATCCTCTATATACTACACCGCACAGGACAGATCCTCTATATACTACACCACACTGGGCAGGTCCTCTATATACTACACCACACAGGAGAGATCCTCTATATACTACACCACACAGGACAGATCCTCTATATACTACACCACACAGGACAGATCCTCTATATACTACACCACACTGGGCAGGTCCTCTATATACTACACCACACAGGAGAGATCCTCTATAAACTACACCACACAGGACAGGTCCTCTATATACTACACCACACAGGAGAGATCCTCTATATACTACACCACACAGGAGAGGTCCTCTATATACTACACCACACAGGACAGGTCTTCTATATACTACACCACACAGGACAGATCCTCTATATACTACACCACACAGGACAGATAATCTATATACTACACCACACTGGGCAGGTCCTCTATATACTACACCACACAGGAGAGATCCTCTATATACTACACCACACAGGACAGATCCTCTATATACTACACCACACAGGAGAGATCCTCTATATTCTACACCACACAGTACAGATCCTCTATATACTACACCACACGGGACAGATCCTCTATATACTACACCACACAGGACAGATCCTCTATATACTACGCCACACAGAACAGATCCTCTATATACTACACCACACAGGAGAGATCCTCTATATACTACACCACACAGGAGAGATCCTCTACATACTACACCACACAGAAGAGATCCTCTATATACTACACCACACAGGACAGATCCTCTATATACTACACCACACTGGGCAGGTCCTCTATTTACTACACCACACAGGAGAGATCCTCTATATACTACACCACACAGGACAGGTCCTCTATATACTACACCACACAGGAGAGATCCTCTATATACTACACCACACAGGAGAGGTCCTCTATATACTACACGACACAGGACAGGTCCTCTATATACTACACCACACAGGACAGATCCTCTATATACTACACCACACAGGACAGGTCCTCTATATACTACACCACACAGGAAAGGTCCTCTATATACTACACCACACAGGACAGATCCTCTATATACTACACCACACAGGACAGGTCTTCTATATACTACACAACACAGGACAGATCCTCTATATACTACACTGCACAGGACAGATCCTCTATATACTACACCACACTGGGCAGGTCTTCTATATACTACACCACATAGGACAGGTCCTCTATATACTACACCACACAGGACAGGTCCTCTATATACTACACCACACAGGACAGATCATCTATATACTACACCACACAGGACAGATCCTCTATATACTACACCACACAGGACAGATCCTCTATATACTACACCACACAGGACAGATCCTCTATATACTACACCACACAGGACAGATCCTCTATATACTACACCACACAGGACAGGTCCTCTATATACTACACCACACAGGAGAGATCCTCTATATACTACACCACACAGGAGAGGTCCTCTATATACTACACCACACAGGACAGGTCTTCTATATACTACACCACACAGGACAGATCCTCTATATACTACACCACACAGGACAGATCCTCTATATACTACACCACACTGGGCAGGTCCTCCATATACTACACCACACAGGAGAGATCCTCTATATACTACACCACACAGGAGAGGTCCTCTATATACTACACCACACAGGACAGATCCTCTATATACTACACCACACAGGACAGATCCTCTATATACTACACCACACAGGACAGATCCTCTATATACTACACCACACAGGACAGGTCTTCTATATACTACACCACACAGGACAGATCATCTATATACTACACCACACAGGACAGATCCTCTATATACTACACCACACAGGACAGATGCTCTATATACTACACCACACAGGACAGATCCTCTATATACTACACCACACAGGACAGATCCTCTATATACTACACCACACAGGACAGGTCCTCTATATACTACACCACACAGGACAGGTCCTCTATATACTACACCACACAGGACAGGTCCTCTATATACTACACCACACAGGACAGATCCTCTATATACTACACCACACAGGACAGATCCTCTATATACTACACCGCACAGGACAGATCCTCTATATACTACACCGCACAGGACAGGTCCTCTATATACTACACCGCACAGGACAGATCCTCTATATTCTACACCACACAGGACAGATCCTCTATATACTACACCACATAGGACAGATCCTCTATATACTACACCACACAGGACAGATCCTCTATATACTACACCACACAGGACAGATCCTCTATATACTACACCACACAGGACAGATCCTCTATATACTACACCACACAGGACAGATCCTCTATATACTACACCACACAGGACAGGTCCTCTATATACTACACTACACAGGAGAGATCCTCTATATACTACACCACACAGGACAGATCCTCTATATACTACACCACACAGGACAGATCCTCTATATACTACACCACACAGGACAGATCCTCTATATACTACACCACACAGGACAGATCCTCTATATACTACACTACACAGGAGAGATCCTCTATATACTACACCACACAGGACAGATCCTCTATATACTACACCACACAGGAGAGAGGACAGATCCTCTATATACTACACTACACAGGAGAGATCCTCTATATACTACACCACACAAGACAGATCCTCTATATACTACACCACACAAGACAGATCCTCTGTATACTACACCACACAGGACAGATCCTCTATATACTACACCACACAGGACAGATCCTCTATATACTACACCACACAGGACAGATCCTCTTTATACTACACCACACAGGACAGATCCTCTATATACTACACCACACAGGACAGGTCCTCTATATACTACACCACACAGGACAGGTCCTCTATATACTACACCACACAGGACAGGTCCTCTATATACTACACCACACAGGACAGATCCTCTATATACTACACCACACAGGACAGATCCTCTATATACTACACCACACAGGACAGGTCCTCTATATACTACACCACACAGGAGAGATCCTCTATATACTACACCACACAGGAGAGATCCTCTATATACTACACCACACAGGAGAGATCCTCTATATACTACACCACACAGGACAGGTCCTCTATATACTACACCACACAGGAGAGATCCTCTATATACTACACCACACAGGAGAGGTCCTCTATATACTACACGACACAGGACAGGTCCTCTATATACTACACCACACAGGACAGATCCTCTATATACTACACCACACAGGACAGGTACTCTATATACTACACCACACAGGAGAGGTCCTCTATATACTACACCACACAGGACAGATCCTCTATATACTACACCACACAGGACAGGTCTTCTATATACTACACCACACAGGACAGATCCTCTATATACTACACTGCACAGGACAGATCCTCTATATACTACACCACACTGGGCAGGTCTTCTATATACTACACCACACAGGACAGGTCCTCTATATACTACACCACACAGGACAGATCCTCTATATACTACACCACACAGGACAGATCATCTATATACTACACCACACAGGACAGATCCTCTATATACTACACCACACAGGACAGATCCTCTATATACTACACCACACAGGACAGATCCTCTATATACTACACCACACAGGACAGATCCTCTATATACTACACCACACAGGACAGGTCCTCTATATACTACACCACACAGGAGAGATCCTCTATATACTACACCACACAGGAGAGGTCCTCTATATACTACACCACACAGGACAGATCCTCTATATACTACACCGCACAGGACAGATCCTCTATATACTACACCGCACAGGACAGGTCCTCTATATACTACACCACACTGGGCAGGTCTTCTATATACTACACCACACAGGACAGGTCCTCTATATACTACACCACACAGGACAGATCCTCTATATACTACACCACACAGGACAGATCATCTATATACTACACCACACAGGACAGATCCTCTATATACTACACCACACAGGACAGATTCTCTATATACTACACCACACAGGACAGATCCTCTATATACTACACCACACAGGACAGATCCTCTATATACTACACCACACAGGACAGGTCTTCTATATACTACACCACACAGGACAGATCATCTATATACTACACCACACAGGACAGATCCTCTATATACTACACCACACAGGACAGATCCTCTATATACTACACCATTCAGGAGAGATCCTCTATATTCTACACCACACAGTACAGATCCTCTATATACTACACCACACGGGACAGATCCTCTATATACTACACCACACAGGACAGATCCTCTATATACTACGCCACACAGAACAGATCCTCTATATACTACACCACACAGGAGAGATCCTCTATATACTACACCACACAGGAGAGATCCTCTACATACTACACCACACAGAAGAGATCCTCTATATACTACACCACACAGGAAAGATCCTCTATATACTACACCACACTGGGCAGGTCCTCTATTTACTACACCACACAGGAGAGATCCTCTATATACTACACCACACAGGACAGGTCCTCTATATACTACACCACACAGGAGAGATCCTCTATATACTACACCACACAGGAGAGGTCCTCTATATACTACACGACACAGGACAGGTCCTCTATATACTACACCACACAGGACAGATCCTCTATATACTACACCACACAGGACAGGTCCTCTATATACTACACCACACAGGAAAGGTCCTCTATATACTACACCACACAGGACAGATCCTCTATATACTACACCACACAGGACAGGTCTTCTATATACTACACCACACAGGACAGATCCTCTATATACTACACTGCACAGGACAGATCCTCTATATACTACACCACACTGGGCAGGTCTTCTATATACTACACCACACAGGACAGGTCCTCTATATACTACACCACACAGGACAGGTCCTCTATATACTACACCACACAGGACAGATCATCTATATACTACACCACACAGGACAGATCCTCTATATACTACACCACACAGGACAGATCCTCTATATACTACACCACACAGGACAGATCCTCTATATACTACACCACACAGGACAGATCCTCTATATACTACACCACACAGGACAGGTCCTCTATATACTACACCACACAGGAGAGATCCTCTATATACTACACCACACAGGAGAGGTCCTCTATATACTACACCACACAGGACAGGTCTTCTATATACTACACCACACAGGACAGATCCTCTATATACTACACCACACAGGACAGATCCTCTATATACTACACCACACTGGGCAGGTCCTCTATATACTACACCACACAGGAGAGATCCTCTATATACTACACCACACAGGAGAGATCCTCTATATACTACACCACACAGGAGAGATCCTCTATATACTACACCACACAGGAGAGATCCTCTATATACTACACCACACCGGAGAGGTCCTCTATATACTACACCACACAGGACAGATCCTCTATATACTACACCACACAGGACAGATCCTCTATATACTACACCACACAGGACAGATCCTCTATATACTACACCACACAGGACAGGTCTTCTATATACTACACCACACAGGACAGATCATCTATATACTACACCACACAGGACAGATCCTCTATATACTACACCACACAGGACAGATCCTCTATATACTACACCACACAAGACAGATCCTCTATATACTACACCACACAGGACAGATCCTCTATATACTACACCACACAGGACAGGTCCTCTATATACTACACCACACAGGACAGGTCCTCTATATACTACACCACACAGGACAGGTCCTCTATATACTACACCACACAGGACAGATCCTCTATATACTACACCACACAGGACAGATCCTCTATATACTACACCGCACAGGACAGATCCTCTATATACTACACCGCACAGGACAGGTCCTCTATATACTACACCGCACAGGACAGATCCTCTATATACTACACCACACAGGACAGATCCTCTATATACTACACCACATAGGACAGATCCTCTATATACTACACCACACAGGACAGATCCTCTATATACTACACCACACAGGACAGATCCTCTATATACTACACCACACAGGACAGATCCTCTATATACTACACCACACAGGACAGATCCTCTATATACTACACCACACAGGACAGGTCCTCTATATACTACACTACACAGGAGAGATCCTCTATATACTACACCACACAGGACAGATCCTCTATATACTACACCACACAGGACAGATCCTCTATATACTACACCACACAGGACAGATCCTCTATATACTACACCACACAGGACAGATCCTCTATATACTACACTACACAGGAGAGATCCTCTATATACTACACCACACAGGACAGATCCTCTATATACTACACCACACAGGAGAGAGGACAGATCCTCTATATACTACACTACACAGGAGAGATCCTCTATATACTACACCACACAAGACAGATCCTCTATATACTACACCACACAAGACAGATCCTCTGTATACTACACCACACAGGACAGATCCTCTATATACTACACCACACAGGACAGATCCTCTATATACTACACCACACAGGACAGATCCTCTATATACTACACCACACAGGACAGATCCTCTATATACTACACCACACAGGACAGGTCCTCTATATACTACACCACACAGGACAGGTCCTCTATATACTACACCACACAGGACAGGTCCTCTATATACTACACCACACAGGACAGATCCTCTATATACTACACCACACAGGACAGATCCTCTATATACTACACCACACAGGACAGGTCCTCTATATACTACACCACACAGGAGAGATCCTCTATATACTACACCACACAGGAGAGATCCTCTATATACTACACCACACAGGAGAGATCCTCTATATACTACACCACACAGGACAGGTCCTCTATATACTACACCACACAGGAGAGATCCTCTATATACTACACCACACAGGAGAGGTCCTCTATATACTACACGACACAGGACAGGTCCTCTATATACTACACCACACAGGACAGATCCTCTATATACTACACAACACAGGACAGGTACTCTATATACTACACCACACAGGAAAGGTCCTCTATATACTACACCACACAGGACAGATCCTCTATATACTACACCACACAGGACAGGTCTTCTATATACTACACCACACAGGACAGATCCTCTATATACTACACTGCACAGGACAGATCCTCTATATACTACACCACACTGGGCAGGTCTTCTATATACTACACCACACAGGACAGGTCCTCTATATACTACACCACACAGGACAGATCCTCTATATTCTACACCACACAGGACAGATCATCTATATACTACACCACACAGGACAGATCCTCTATATACTACACCACACAGGACAGATCCTCTATATACTACACCACACAGGACAGATCCTCTATATACTGCACCACACAGGACAGATCCTCTATATACTACACCACACAGGACAGGTCCTCTATATACTACACCACACAGGAGAGATCCTCTATATACTACACCACACAGGAGAGGTCCTCTATATACTACACCACACAGGACAGATCCTCTATATACTACACCGCACAGGACAGATCCTCTATATACTACACCGCACAGGACAGGTCCTCTATATACTACACCACACTGGGCAGGTCTTCTATATACTACACCACACAGGACAGGTCCTCTATATACTACACCACACAGGACAGATCCTCTATATACTACACCACACAGGACAGATCATCTATATACTACACCACACAGGACAGATCCTTTATATACTACACCACACAGGACAGATCCTCTATATACTACACCACACAGGACAGATCCTCTATATACTACACCACACAGGACAGATCCTCTATATACTACACCACACAGGACAGGTCTTCTATATACTACACCACACAGGACAGATCATCTATATACTACACCACACAGGACAGATCCTCTATATACTACACCACACAGGACAGATCCTCTATATACTACACCACACAGGACAGATCCTCTATATACTACACCACACAGGACAGATCCTCTATATACTACACCACACAGGACAGGTCCTCTATATACTACACCACACAGGACAGGTCCTCTATATACTAAACCACACAGGACAGGTCTTCTATATACTACACCACACAGGACAGATCCTCTATATACTACACCACACAGGACAGATCCTCTATATACTACACCGCACAGGACAGATCCTCTATATACTACACCGCACAGGACAGGTCCTCTATATACTACACCGCACAGGACAGATCCTCTATATACTACACCACACAGGACAGATCCTCTATATACTACACCACACAGGAGAGATCCTCTATATACTACACCACACAGGAGAGATCCTCTATATACTACACCACACAGGACAGATCCTCTATATACTACACCACACAGGACAGATCCTCTATATACTACACCACACAGGACAGATCCTCTATATACTACACCACACAGGACAGATCCTCTATATACTACACCACACAGGACAGATCCTCTATATACTACACCACACAGGACAGGTCCTCTATATACTACACTACACAGGAGATATCCTCTATATACTACACCACACAGGACAGATCCTCTATATACTACACCACACAGGACAGATCCTCTATATACCACACCACACAGGACAGATCCTCTATATACTACACCACACAGGACAGATCCTCTATATACTACACTACACAGGAGAGATCCTCTATATACTACACCACACAGGACAGATCCTCTATATACTACACCACACAGGAGAGAGGACAGATCCTCTATATACTACACTACACAGGAGAGATCCTCTATATACTACACCACACAAGACAGATCCTCTATATACTACACCACACAAGACAGATCCTCTGTATACTACACCACACAGGACAGATCCTCTATATACTACACCACACAGGACAGATCCTCTATATACTACACCACACAGGACAGATCCTCTATATACTACACCACACAGGACAGGTCCTCTATATACTACACCACACAGGACAGGTCCTCTATATACTACACCACACAGGACAGGTCCTCTATATACTACACTACACAGGACAGATCCTCTATATACTACACCACACAGGACAGATCCTCTATATACTACACCACACAGGACAGGTCCTCTATATACTACACCACACAGGAGAGATCCTCTATATACTACACCACACAGGAGAGATCCTCTATATACTACACCACACAGGAGAGATCCTCTATATACTACACCACACAGGACAGGTCCTCTATATACTACACCACACAGGACAGATCATCTATATACTACACCACATAGGATGGATCCTCTATATACTGCACCACACAGGACAGGTCATCTATATACTACACCACACAGGACAGTTCCTCTATATACTACACCACACAGGACAGTTCCTCTATATACTACACCACACAGGACAGGTCCTCTATATACTACACCACACAGGACAGGTCCTCTATATACTACACCACACAGGACAGATCCTCTATATACTACACCACACAGGACAGGTCCTCTATATACTACACCACACAGGAGAGATCCTCTATATACTACACCACACAGGACAGATCCTCTATATACTACACCATACAGGACAGGTCCTCTATATACTACACCACACAGGACAGATCCTCTATATACTACATCACACAGGACAGATCCTCTATATACTACACCACACAGGACAGATCCTCTATATACTACACCACACAGTACAGATCCTCTATATACTACACCACACAGGACAGATCCTCTATATACTACACCACACAGGACAGATCCTCTATATACTACACCACACAGGACAGATCCTCTATATACTACACCACACAGGACAGATCCTCTATATACTACACCACACAGGACAGATCCTCTATATACTACACCACACAGGACAGATCCTCTATATACTACACCACACAGGACAGATCCTCTATATACTACACCACACTGGGCAGGTCCTCTATATACTACACCACACAGGAGAGATCCTCTATATACTACACCACACAGTACAGATCCTCTATATACTACACCACACAGGAGAGATCCTCTATATACTACACCACACAGTACAGATCCTCTATATACTACACCACACAGGACAGATCCTCTATATACTACACCACACAGGACAGATCCTCTATATACTACGCCACACAGAACAGATCCTCTATATACTACACCACACAGGAGAGATCCTCTATATACTACAACACACAGGAGAGATCCTCTACATACTACACCACACAGGACAGATCCTCTATATACTACACCACACAGGACAGATCCTCTATATACTACACCACACTGGGCAGGTCCTCTATATACTACACCACACAGGAGAGATCCTCTATATACTACACCACACAGGACAGGTCCTCTATATACTACACCACACAGGAGAGATCCTCTATATACTACACCACACAGGAGAGGTCCTCTATATACTACACGACACAGGACAGGTCCTCTATATACTACACTATACTACACCACACAGGACAGATCCTCTATATACTACACCACACAGGACAGGTCTTCTATATACTACACCACATAGGACAGATCCTCTATATACTACACCACACAGGACAGGTCTTCTATATACTACACCACATAGGACAGATCCTCTATATACTACGCCACACAGGACAGGTCCTCTATATACTACACCACACAGGACAGGTCCTCTATATACTACACCACACAGGACAGATCCTCTATATACTACACCACACAGGACAGGTCCTCTATATACTACACCACACAGGAGAGATCCTCTATATACTACACCACACAGGACAGATCCTCTATATACTACACCATACAGGACAGGTCCTCTATATACTACACCACACAGGACAGATCCTCTATATACTACATCACAGAGGACAGATCCTCTATATACTACACCACACAGGACAGATCCTCTATATACTACATCACACAGGACAGATCCTCTATATACTACACCACACAGGACAGATCCTCTATATACTACACCACACAGTACAGATCCTCTATATACTACACCACACAGGACAGATCCTCTATATACTACACCACACAGGACAGATCCTCTATATACTACACCACACAGGACAGGTCCTCTATATACTACACCACACAGGACAGATCCTCTATATGCTACACCACACAGTTCAGATCCTCTATATGCTACACCACACAGTACAGATCCTCTATATACTACACCACACAGGACAGATCCTCTATATACTACACCACACAGTACAGATCCTCTATATACTACACCACACAGGACAGATCCTCTATATACTACACCACACAGGACAGATCCTCTATATACTACACCACACAGGACAGATCCTCTATATACTACACCACACAGGACAGATCCTCTATATACTACACCACACAGGACAGATCCTCTATATACTACACCACACTGGGCAGGTCCTCTATATACTACACCACACAGGAGAGATCCTCTATATACTACAGCACACAGTACAGATCCTCTATATACTACACCACACAGGAGAGATCCTCTATATACTACACCACACAGTACAGATCCTCTATATACTACACCACACAGGACAGATCCTCTATATACTACACCACACAGGACAGATCCTCTATATACTACGCCACACAGAACAGATCCTCTATATACTACACCACACAGGAGAGATCCTCTATATACTACAACACACAGGAGAGATCCTCTACATACTACACCACACAGGACAGATCCTCTATATACTACACCACACAGGACAGATCCTCTATATACTACACCACACTGGGCAGGTCCTCTATATACTACACCACACAGGAGAGATCCTCTATATACTACACCACACAGGACAGGTCCTCTATATACTACACCACACAGGAGAGATCCTCTATATACTACACCACACAGGAGAGGTCCTCTATATACTACACGACACAGGACAGGTCCTCTATATACTACACTATACTACACCACACAGGACAGATCCTCTATATACTACACCACACAGGACAGGTCTTCTATATACTACACCACATAGGACAGATCCTCTATATACTACACCACACAGGACAGGTCTTCTATATACTACACCACACAGGACAGATCCTCTATATACTACACCGCACAGGACAGATCCTCTATATACTACACCACACTGGGCAGGTCCTCTATATACTACACCACACAGGAGAGATCCTCTATATACTACACCACACAGGACAGATCCTCTATATACTACACCACACAGGACAGATCCTCTATATACTACACCACACTGGGCAGGTCCTCTATATACTACACCACACAGGAGAGATCCTCTATATACTACACCACACAGGACAGGTCCTCTATATACTACACCACACAGGAGAGATCCTCTATATACTACACCACACAGGAGAGGTCCTCTATATACTACACCACACAGGACAGATCCTCTATATACTACACCACACAGGACAGGTCCTCTATATACTACACCACACAGGAGAGATCCTCTATATACTACACCACACAGGAGAGATCCTCTATATACTACACCACACTGGGCAGGTCCTCTATATACTACACCACACAGGAGAGATCCTCTATATATTACACCACACAGGACAGGTACTCTATATACTACACCACACAGGAGAGATCCTCTATATACTACACCACACAGGAGAGGTCCTCTATATACTACACCACACAGGACAGGTCCTCTATATACTACACCACACAGGACAGATCCTCTATATACTACACCACACAGGACAGATCCTATATATACTACACCACACAGGACAGGTCCTCTATATACTACACCACACAGGACAGATCCTCTATATACTACACCACACAGGACAGGTCTTCTATATACTACACCACACAGGACAGATCCTCTATATACTACACCACACAGGACAGATCCTCTATATACTACACCACACTGGGCAGGTCCTCTATATACTACACCACACAGGAGAGATCCTCTTTATACTACACCACACAGGACAGATCCTCTATATACTACACCACACAGGAGAGATCCTCTATATACTACACCACACAGTACAGATCCTCTATATACTACACCACACAGGACAGATCCTCTATATACTACACCACACAGGACAGATCCTCTATATACTACGCCACACAGAACAGATCCTCTATATACTACACCACACAGGAGAGATCCTCTATATACTACACCACACAGGAGAGATCCTCTACATACTACACCACGCAGGACAGATCCTCTATATACTACACCACACAGGACAGATCCTCTATATACTACACCACACTGGGCAGGTCCTGTATATACTACACCACACAGGAGAGATCCTCTATATACTACACTACACAGGACATGTCCTCTATATACTACACCACACAGGAGAGATCCTCTATATACTACACCACACAGGAGAGGTCCTCTATATACTACACGACACAGGACAGGTCCTCTATATACTACACCACACAGGACAGATCCTCTATATACTACACCACACAGGACAGATCCTCTATATACTACACCACACAGGACAGATCCTCTATATACTACACCACACTGGGCAGGTCCTCTATATACTACACCACACAGGAGAGATCCTCTATATACTACACCACACAGGAGAGGTCCTCTATATACTACACCACACAGGACAGATCCTCTATATACTACACCACACAGGACAGATCCTCTATATACTACATCACACAGGACAGATCCTCTATATACTACACCACACAGGACAGGTCTTCTATATTCTACACCACACAGGACAGATCATCTATATACTACACCACACAGGACAGATCCTCTATATACTACACCACACAGGACAGATCCTCTATATACTACACCACACTGGACAGATCCTCTATATACTACACCACACAGGACAGATCCTCTATATACTACACCACACAGGACAGGTCCTCTATATACTACACCACACAGGACAAGTCCTCTATATACTACACCACACAGGACAGGTCCTCTATATACTACACCACACAGGACAGGTCCTCTATATACTACACCACACAGGACAGATCCTCTATATACTACACCACACAGGACAGATCCTCTATATACTACACCGCACAGGACAGATCCTCTATATACTACACCGCACAGGACAGGTCCTCTATATACTACACCGCACAGGACAGATCCTCTATATACTACACCACACAGGACAGATCCTCTATATACTACACCACACAGGACAGATTCTCTATATACTACACCACACAGGACAGAGCCTCTATATACTACACCACACAGGACAGATCCTCTATATACTACACCACACAGGACAGATCCTCTATATACTACACCACACAGGACAGATCCTCTATATACTACACCACACAGGACAGGTCCTCTATATACTACACTACACAGGAGATATCCTCTATATACTACACCACACAGGACAGATCCTCTATATACTACACCACACAGGACAGATCCTCTATATACTACACCACACAGGACAGATCCTCTATATACTACACCACACAGGACAGATCCTCTATATACTACACTACACAGGAGAGATCCTCTATATACTACACCACACAGGACAGATCCTCTATATACTACACCACACAGGAGAGAGGACAGATCCCCTATATACTACACTACACAGGAGAGATCCTCTATATACTACACCACACAAGACAGATCCTCTATATACTACACCACACAAGACAGATCCTCTATATACTACACCACACAGGACAGATCCTCTATATACTACACCACACAGGACAGATCCTCTATATACTACACCACACAGGACAGATCCTCTATATACTACACCACACAGGACAGGTCCTCTATATACTACACCACACAGGACAGGTCCTCTATATACTACACCACACAGGACAGATCCTCTATATACTACACCACACAGGACAGGTCCTCTATATACTACACCACACAGGACAGGTCCTCTATATACTACACCACACAGGACAGATCCTCTATATACTACACCACACAGGACAGGTCTTCTATATACTACACCACACAGGACAGATCCTCTATATACTACACCACACAGGACAGATCCTCTATATACTACACCACACTGGGCAGGTCCTCTATATACTACACCACACAGGAGAGATCCTCTTTATACTACACCACACAGGACAGATCCTCTATATACTACACCACACAGGAGAGATCCTCTATATACTACACCACACAGCACAGATACTCTATATACTACACCACACAGGACAGATCCTCTATATACTACACCACACAGGACAGATCCTCTATATACTATGCCACACAGAACAGATCCTCTATATACTACACCACACAGGAGAGATCCTCTATATACTACACCACACAGGAGAGATCCTCTACATACTACACCACACAGGACAGATCCTCTATATACTACACCACACAGGACAGATCCTCTATATACTACACCACACTGGGCAGGTCCTGTATATACTACACCACACAGGAGAGATCCTCTATATACTACACTACACAGGACAGGTCCTCTATATACTACACCACACAGGAGAGATCCTCTATATACTACACCACACAGGAGAGGTCCTCTATATACTACACGACACAGGACAGGTCCTCTATATACTACACCACACAGGACAGATCCTCTATATACTACACCACACAGGACAGATCCTCTATATACTACACCACACTGGGCAGGTCCTCTATATACTACACCACACAGGAGAGATCCTCTATATACTACACCACACAGGAGAGGTCCTCTATATACTACACCACACAGGACAGATCCTCTATATACTACACCACACAGGACAGATCCTCTATATACTACATCACACAGGACAGATCCTCTATATACTACACCACACAGGACAGGTCTTCTATATTCTACACCACACAGGACAGATCATCTATATACTACACCACACAGGACAGATCCTCTATATACTACACCACACAGGACAGATCCTCTATATACTACACCACACTGGACAGATCCTCTATATACTACACCACACAGGACAGATCCTCTATATACTACACCACACAGGACAGGTCCTCTATATACTACACCACACAGGACAGGTCCTCTATATACTACACCACACAGGATAGGTCCTCTATATACTACACCACACAGGACAGGTCCTCTATATACTACACCACACAGGACAGATCCTCTATATACTACACCACACAGGACAGATCCTCTATATACTACACCGCACAGGACAGATCCTCTATATACTACACCGCACAGGACAGGTCCTCTATATACTATACCGCACAGGACAGATCCTCTATATACTACACCGCACAGGACAGATCCTCTATATACTACACCACACAGGACAGATTCTCTATATACTACACCACACAGGACAGAGCCTCTATATACTACACCACACAGGACAGATCCTCTATATACTACACCACACAGGACAGATCCTCTATATACTACACCACACAGGACAGATCCTCTATATACTACACCACACAGGACAGGTCCTCTATATACTACACTACACAGGAGATATCCTCTATATACTACACCACACAGGACAGATCCTCTATATACTACACCACACAGGACAGATCCTCTATATACTACACTACACAGGAGAGATCCTCTATATACTACACCACACAGGACAGATCCTCTATATACTACACCACACAGGAGAGAGGACAGATCCTCTATATACTACACTACACAGGAGAGATCCTCTATATACTACACCACACAAGACAGATCCTCTATATACTACACCACACAAGACAGATCCTCTATATACTACACCACACAGGACAGATCCTCTATATACTACACCACACAGGACAGATCCTCTATATACTAAACCACACAGGACAGATCCTCTATATACTACACCACACAGGACAGGTCCTCTATATACTACACCACACAGGACAGGTCCTCTATATACTACACCACACAGGACAGATCCTCTATATACTACACCACACAGGACAGATCCTCTATATACTACACCACACAGGACAGGTCCTCTATATACTACACCACACAGGACAGATCCTCTATATACTACACCACACAGGACAGATCCTCTATATACTACACCACACAGGACAGGTCCTCTATATACTACACCACACAGGAGAGATCCTCTATATACTACACCACACAGGAGAGATCCTCTATATACTACACCACACAGGAGAGATCCTCTATATACTACACCACACAGGACAGGTCCTCTATATACTACACCACACAGGACAGATCATCTATATACTACACCACATAGGATGGATCCTCTATATACTGCACCACACAGGACAGGTCATCTATATACTACACCACACAGGACAGTTCCTCTATATACTACACCACACAGGACAGATCCTCTATATACTACACCACACAGGACAGGTCCTCTATATACTACACCACACAGGACAGGTCCTCTATATACTACACCACACAGGACAGATCCTCTATATACTACACCACACAGGACAGGTCCTCTATATACTACACCACACAGGACAGGTCCTCTATATACTACACCACACAGGACAGATCCTCTATATACTACACCACACAGGACAGGTCTTCTATATACTACACCACACAGGACAGATCCTCTATATACTACACCACACAGGACAGATCCTCTATATACTACACCACACTGGGCAGGTCCTCTATATACTACACCACACAGGAGAGATCCTCTTTATACTACACCACACAGGACAGATCCTCTATATACTACACCACACAGGAGAGATCCTCTATATACTACACCACACAGCACAGATACTCTATATACTACACCACACAGGACAGATCCTCTATATACTACACCACACAGGACAGATCCTCTATATACTATGCTACACAGAACAGATCCTCTATATACTACACCACACAGGAGAGATCCTCTATATACTACACCACACAGGAGAGATCCTCTATATACTACACCACACAGGACAGATCCTCTATATACTACACCACACAGGACAGATCCTCTATATACTACACCACACTGGGCAGGTCCTGTATATACTACACCACACAGGAGAGATCCTCTATATACTACACTACACAGGACAGGTCCTCTATATACTACACCACACAGGAGAGATCCTCTATATACTACACCACACAGGAGAGGTCCTCTATATACTACACGACACAGGACAGGTCCTCTATATACTACACCACACAGGACAGATCCTCTATATACTACACCACACAGGACAGATCCTCTATATACTACACCACACTGGGCAGGTCCTCTATATACTACACCACACAGGAGAGATCCTCTATATACTACACCACACAGGAGAGGTCCTCTATATACTACACCACACAGGACAGATCCTCTATATACTACACCACACAGGACAGATCCTCTATATACTACATCACACAGGACAGATCCTCTATATACTACACCACACAGGACAGGTCTTCTATATTCTACACCACACAGGACAGATCATCTATATACTACACCACACAGGACAGATCCTCTATATACTACACCACACAGGACAGATCCTCTATATACTACACCACACTGGACAGATCCTCTATATACTACACCACACAGGACAGATCCTCTATATACTACACCACACAGGACAGGTCCTCTATATACTACACCACACAGGACAGGTCCTCTATATACTACACCACACAGGATAGGTCCTCTATATACTACACCACACAGGACAGGTCCTCTATATACTACACCACACAGGACAGATCCTCTATATACTACACCACACAGGACAGATCCTCTATATACTACACCGCACAGGACAGATCCTCTATATACTACACCGCACAGGACAGGTCCTCTATATACTATACCGCACAGGACAGATCCTCTATATACTACACCGCACAGGACAGATCCTCTATATACTACACCACACAGGACAGATTCTCTATATACTACACCACACAGGACAGAGCCTCTATATACTACACCACACAGGACAGATCCTCTATATACTACACCACACAGGACAGATCCTCTATATACTACACCACACAGGACAGATCCTCTATATACTACACCACACAGGACAGGTCCTCTATATACTACACTACACAGGAGATATCCTCTATATACTACACCACACAGGACAGATCCTCTATATACTACACCACACAGGACAGATCCTCTATATACTACACTACACAGGAGAGATCCTCTATATACTACACCACACAGGACAGATCCTCTATATACTACACCACACAGGAGAGAGGACAGATCCTCTATATACTACACTACACAGGAGAGATCCTCTATATACTACACCACACAAGACAGATCCTCTATATACTACACCACACAAGACAGATCCTCTATATACTACACCACACAGGACAGATCCTCTATATACTACACCACACAGGACAGATCCTCTATATACTAAACCACACAGGACAGATCCTCTATATACTACACCACACAGGACAGGTCCTCTATATACTACACCACACAGGACAGGTCCTCTATATACTACACCACACAGGACAGGTCCTCTATATACTACACCACACAGGACAGATCCTCTATATACTACACCACACAGGACAGATCCTCTATATACTACACCACACAGGACAGGTCCTCTATATACTACACCACACAGGAGAGATCCTCTATATACTACACCACACAGGAGAGATCCTCTATATACTACACCACACAGGAGAGATCCTCTATATACTACACCACACAGGACAGGTCCTCTATATACTACACCACACAGGACAGATCATCTATATACTACACCACATAGGATGGATCCTCTATATACTGCACCACACAGGACAGGTCATCTATATACTACACCACACAGGACAGTTCCTCTATATACTACACCACACAGGACAGATCCTCTATATACTACACCACACAGGACAGGTCCTCTATATACTACACCACACAGGACAGGTCCTCTATATACTACACCACACAGGACAGATCCTCTATATACTACACCACACAGGACAGGTCCTCTATATACTACACCACACAGGAGAGATCCTCTATATACTACACCACACAGGACAGATCCTCTATATACTACACCATACAGGACAGGTCCTCTATATACTACACCACACAGGACAGATCCTCTATATACTACATCACACAGGACAGATCCTCTATATACTACACCACACAGGACAGATCCTCTATATACTACACCACACAGTACAGATCCTCTATATACTACACCACACAGGACAGATCCTCTATATACTACACCACACAGGACAGATCCTCTATATACTACACCACACAGGACAGGTCCTCTATATACTACACCACACAGGACAGATCCTCTATATACTACACTACACAGGAGAGATCCTCTATATACTACACCACACAGGACAGATCCTCTATATACTACACCACACAGGAGAGAGGACAGATCCTCTATATACTACACTACACAGGAGAGATCCTCTATATACTACACCACACAAGACAGATCCTCTATATACTACACCACACAAGACAGATCCTCTGTATACTACACCACACAGGACAGATCCTCTATATACTACACCACACAGGACAGATCCTCTATATACTACACCACACAGGACAGATCCTCTATATACTACACCACACAGGACAGGTCCTCTATATACTACACCACACAGGACAGGTCCTCTATATACTACACCACACAGGACAGGTCCTCTATATACTACACCACACAGGACAGATCCTCTATATACTACACCACACAGGACAGATCCTCTATATACTACACCACACAGGACAGGTCCTCTATATACTACACCACACAGGAGAGATCCTCTATATACTACACCACACAGGAGAGATCCTCTATATACTACACCACACAGGAGAGATCCTCTATATACTACACCACACAGGACAGGTCCTCTATATACTACACCACACAGGACAGATCATCTATATACTACACCACATAGGATGGATCCTCTATATACTGCACCACACAGGACAGGTCATCTATATACTACACCACACAGGACAGTTCCTCTATATACTACACCACACAGGACAGTTCCTCTATATACTACACCACACAGGACAGGTCCTCTATATACTACACCACACAGGACATGTCCTCTATATACTACACCACACAGGACAGATCCTCTATATACTACACCACACAGGACAGGTCCTCTATATACTACACCACACAGGAGAGATCCTCTATATACTACACCACACAGGACAGATCCTCTATATACTACACCATACAGGACAGGTCCTCTATATACTACACCACACAGGACAGATCCTCTATATACTACATCACACAGGACAGATCCTCTATATACTACACCACACAGGACAGATCCTCTATATACTACACCACACAGGAGAGGTCCTCTATATACTACACCACACAGGACAGATCCTCTATATACTACACCACACAGGACAGATCCTCTATATACTACACCACACAGGACAGATCCTCTATATACTACACCACACAGGACAGATCCTCTATATACTACACTACACAGGAGAGATCCTCTATATACTACACCACACAGGACAGATCCTCTATATACTACACCACACAGGAGAGAGGACAGATCCTCTATATACTACACTACACAGGAGAGATCCTCTATATACTACACCACACAAGACAGATCCTCTATATACTACACCACACAAGACAGATCCTCTGTATACTACACCACACAGGACAGATCCTCTATATACTACACCACACAGGACAGATCCTCTATATACTACACCACACAGGACAGATCCTCTATATACTACACCACACAGGACAGATCCTCTATATACTACACCACACAGGACAGGTCCTCTATATACTACACCACACAGGACAGGTCCTCTATATACTACACCACACAGGACAGGTCCTCTATATACTACACCACACAGGACAGATCCTCTATATACTACACCACACAGGACAGATCCTCTATATACTACACCACACAGGACAGGTCCTCTATATACTACACCACACAGGAGAGATCCTCTATATACTACACCACACAGGAGAGATCCTCTATATACTACACCACACAGGAGAGATCCTCTATATACTACACCACACAGGACAGGTCCTCTATATACTACACCACACAGGAGAGATCCTCTATATACTACACCACACAGGAGAGGTCCTCTATATACTACACGACACAGGACAGGTCCTCTATATACTACACCACACAGGACAGATCCTCTATATACTACACCACACAGGACAGGTACTCTATATACTACACCACACAGGAAAGGTCCTCTATATACTACACCACACAGGACAGATCCTCTATATACTACACCACACAGGACAGGTCTTCTATATACTACACCACACAGGACAGATCCTCTATATACTACACTGCACAGGACAGATCCTCTATATACTACACCACACTGGGCAGGTCTTCTATATACTACACCACACAGGACAGGTCCTCTATATACTACACCACACAGGACAGATCCTCTATATACTACACCACACAGGACAGATCATCTATATACTACACCACACAGGACAGATCCTCTATATACTACACCACACAGGACAGATCCTCTATATACTACACCACACAGGACAGATCCTCTATATACTACACCACACAGGACAGATCCTCTATATACTACACCACACAGGACAGGTCCTCTATATACTACACCACACAGGAGAGATCCTCTATATACTACACCACACAGGAGAGGTCCTCTATATACTACACCACACAGGACAGATCCTCTATATACTACACCGCACAGGACAGATCCTCTATATACTACACCGCACAGGACAGGTCCTCTATATACTACACCACACTGGGCAGGTCTTCTATATACTACACCACACAGGACAGGTCCTCTATATACTACACCACACAGGACAGATCCTCTATATACTACACCACACAGGACAGATCATCTATATACTACACCACACAGGACAGATCCTCTATATACTACACCACACAGGACAGATCCTCTATATACTACACCACACAGGACAGATCCTCTATATACTACACCACACAGGACAGATCCTCTATATACTACACCACACAGGACAGGTCTTCTATATACTACACCACACAGGACAGATCATCTATATACTACACCACACAGGACAGATCCTCTATATACTACACCACACAGGACAGATCCTCTATATACTACACCACACAGGACAGATCCTCTATATACTACACCACACAGGACAGATCCTCTATATACTACACCACACAGGACAGATCCTCTATATACTACACCACACAGGACAGATCCTCTATATACTACACCGCACAGGACAGATCCTCTATATACTACACCGCACAGGACAGGTCCTCTATATACTACACCGCACAGGACAGATCCTCTATATACTACACCACACAGGACAGATCCTCTATATACTACACCACACAGGACAGATCCTCTATATACTACACCACACAGGACAGATCCTCTATATACTACACCACACAGGACAGATCCTCTATATACTACACCACACAGGACAGATCCTCTATATACTACACCACACAGGACAGATCCTCTATATACTACACCACACAGGACAGGTCCTCTATATACTACACTACACAGGAGATATCCTCTATATACTACACCACACAGGACAGATCCTCTATATACTACACCACACAGGACAGATCCTCTATATACCACACCACACAGGACAGATCCTCTATATACTACACCACACAGGACAGATCCTCTATATACTACACTACACAGGAGAGATCCTCTATATACTACACCACACAGGACAGATCCTCTATATACTACACCACACAGGAGAGAGGACAGATCCTCTATATACTACACTACACAGGAGAGATCCTCTATATACTACACCACACAAGACAGATCCTCTATATACTACACCACACAAGACAGATCCTCTGTATACTACACCACACAGGACAGATCCTCTATATACTACACCACACAGGACAGATCCTCTATATACTACACCACACAGGACAGATCCTCTATATACTACACCACACAGGACAGGTCCTCTATATACTACACCACACAGGACAGGTCCTCTATATACTACACCACACAGGACAGGTCCTCTATATACTACACTACACAGGACAGATCCTCTATATACTACACCACACAGGACAGATCCTCTATATACTACACCACACAGGACAGGTCCTCTATATACTACACCACACAGGAGAGATCCTCTATATACTACACCACACAGGAGAGATCCTCTATATACTACACCACACAGGAGAGATCCTCTATATACTACACCACACAGGACAGGTCCTCTATATACTACACCACACAGGACAGATCATCTATATACTACACCACATAGGATGGATCCTCTATATACTGCACCACACAGGACAGGTCATCTATATACTACACCACACAGGACAGTTCCTCTATATACTACACCACACAGGACAGTTCCTCTATATACTACACCACACAGGACAGGTCCTCTATATACTACACCACACAGGACAGGTCCTCTATATACTACACCACACAGGACAGATCCTCTATATACTACACCACACAGGACAGGTCCTCTATATACTACACCACACAGGAGAGATCCTCTATATACTACACCACACAGGACAGATCCTCTATATACTACACCATACAGGACAGGTCCTCTATATACTACACCACACAGGACAGATCCTCTATATACTACATCACACAGGACAGATCCTCTATATACTACACCACACAGGACAGATCCTCTATATACTACACCACACAGTACAGATCCTCTATATACTACACCACACAGGACAGATCCTCTATATACTACACCACACAGGACAGATCCTCTATATACTACACCACACAGGACAGATCCTCTATATACTACACCACACAGGACAGATCCTCTATATACTACACCACACAGGACAGATCCTCTATATACTACACCACACAGGACAGATCCTCTATATACTACACCACACAGGACAGATCCTCTATATACTACACCACACTGGGCAGGTCCTCTATATACTACACCACACAGGAGAGATCCTGTATATACTACACCACACAGTACAGATCCTCTATATACTACACCACACAGGAGAGATCCTCTATATACTACACCACACAGTACAGATCCTCTATATACTACACCACACAGGACAGATCCTCTATATACTACACCACACAGGACAGATCCTCTATATACTACGCCACACAGAACAGATCCTCTATATACTACACCACACAGGAGAGATCCTCTATATACTACAACACACAGGAGAGATCCTCTACATACTACACCACACAGGACAGATCCTCTATATACTACACCACACAGGACAGATCCTCTATATACTACACCACACTGGGCAGGTCCTCTATATACTACACCACACAGGAGAGATCCTCTATATACTACACCACACAGGACAGGTCCTCTATATACTACACCACACAGGAGAGATCCTCTATATACTACACCACACAGGAGAGGTCCTCTATATACTACACGACACAGGACAGGTCCTCTATATACTACACTATACTACACCACACAGGACAGATCCTCTATATACTACACCACACAGGACAGGTCTTCTATATACTACACCACATAGGACAGATCCTCTATATACTACACCACACAGGACAGGTCTTCTATATACTACACCACATAGGACAGATCCTCTATATACTACGCCACACAGGACAGGTCCTCTATATACTACACCACACAGGACAGGTCCTCTATCTACTACACCACACAGGACAGATCCTCTATATACTACACCACACAGGACAGGTCCTCTATATACTACACCACACAGGAGAGATCCTCTATATACTACACCACACAGGACAGATCCTCTATATACTACACCATACAGGACAGGTCCTCTATATACTACACCACACAGGACAGATCCTCTATATACTACATCACACAGGACAGATCCTCTATATACTACACCACACAGGACAGATCCTCTATATACTACATCACACAGGACAGATCCTCTATATACTACACCACACAGGACAGATCCTCTATATACTACACCACACAGGACAGATTCTCTATATACTACACCACACAGGACAGATCCTCTATATACTACACCACACAGGACAGATCCTCTATATACTACACCACACAGGACAGATCCTCTATATACTACACCACACAGGACAGATCCTCTATATACTACACCACACAGGACAGATCCTCTATATACTACACCACACAGGACAGGTCCTCTATATACTACACCACACAGGACAGATCCTCTATATGCTACACCACACAGTTCAGATCCTCTATATGCTACACCACACAGTACAGATCCTCTATATACTACACCACACAGGACAGATCCTCTATATACTACACCACACAGTACAGATCCTCTATATACTACACCACACAGGACAGATCCTCTATATACTACACCACACTGGGCAGGTCCTCTATATACTACACCACACAGGAGAGATCATCTATATACTACACCACACAGTACAGATCCTCTATATACTACACCACACAGGAGAGATCCTCTATATACTACACCACACAGTACAGATCCTCTATATACTACACCACACAGGACAGATCCTCTATATACTACACCACACAGGACAGATCCTCTATATACTACGCCACACAGAACAGATCCTCTATATACTACACCACACAGGAGAGATCCTCTATATACTACAACACACAGGAGAGATCCTCTACATACTACACCACACAGGACAGATCCTCTATATACTACACCACACAGGACAGATCCTCTATATACTACACCACACTGGGCAGGTCCTCTATATACTACACCACACAGGAGAGATCCTCTATATACTACACCACACAGGACAGGTCCTCTATATACTACACCACACAGGAGAGATCCTCTATATACTACACCACACAGGAGAGGTCCTCTATATACTACACGACACAGGACAGGTCCTCTATATACTACACTATACTACACCACACAGGACAGATCCTCTATATACTACACCACACAGGACAGGTCTTCTATATACTACACCACATAGGACAGATCCTCTATATACTACACCACACAGGACAGGTCTTCTATATACTACACCACACAGGACAGATCCTCTATATACTACACCGCACAGGACAGATCCTCTATATACTACACCACACTGGGCAGGTCCTCTATATACTACACCACACAGGAGAGATCCTCTATATACTACACCACACAGGACAGATCCTCTATATACTACACCACACAGGACAGATCCTCTATATACTACACCACACTGGGCAGGTCCTCTATATACTACACCACACAGGAGAGATCCTCTATATACTACACCACACAGGACAGGTCCTCTATATACTACACCACACAGGAGAGATCCTCTATATACTACACCACACAGGAGAGGTCCTCTATATACTACACCACACAGGACAGATCCTCTATATACTACACCACACAGGACAGGTCCTCTATATACTACACCACACAGGAGAGATCCTCTATATACTACACCACACAGGAGAGATCCTCTATATACTACACCACACTGGGCAGGTCCTCTATATACTACACCACACAGGAGAGATCCTCTATATATTACACCACACAGGACAGGTACTCTATATACTACACCACACAGGAGAGATCCTCTATATACTACACCACACAGGAGAGGTCCTCTATATACTACACCACACAGGACAGGTCCTCTATATACTACACCACACAGGACAGATCCTCTATATACTACACCACACAGGACAGATCCTCTATATACTACACCACACAGGACAGATCCTCTATATACTACGCCACACAGAACAGATCCTCTATATACTACACCACACAGGAGAGATCCTCTATATACTACACCACACAGGAGAGATCCTCTACATACTACACCACGCAGGACAGATCCTCTATATACTACACCACACAGGACAGATCCTCTATATACTACACCACACTGGGCAGGTCCTGTATATACTACACCACACAGGAGAGATCCTCTATATACTACACTACACAGGACAGGTCCTCTATATACTACACCACACAGGAGAGATCCTCTATATACTACACCACACAGGAGAGGTCCTCTATATACTACACGACACAGGACAGGTCCTCTATATACTACACCACACAGGACAGATCCTCTATATACTACACCACACAGGACAGATCCTCTATATACTACACCACACAGGACAGATCCTCTATATACTACACCACACTGGGCAGGTCCTCTATATACTACACCACACAGGAGAGATCCTCTATATACTACACCACACAGGAGAGGTCCTCTATATACTACACCACACAGGACAGATCCTCTATATACTACACCACACAGGACAGATCCTCTATATACTACATCACACAGGACAGATCCTCTATATACTACACCACACAGGACAGGTCTTCTATATTCTACACCACACAGGACAGATCATCTATATACTACACCACACAGGACAGATCCTTTATATACTACACCACACAGGACAGATCCTCTATATACTACACCACACTGGACAGATCCTCTATATACTACACCACACAGGACAGATCCTCTATATACTACACCACACAGGACAGGTCCTCTATATACTACACCACACAGGACAGGTCCTCTATATACTACACCACACAGGACAGGTCCTCTATATACTACACCACACAGGACAGGTCCTCTATATACTACACCACACAGGACAGATCCTCTATATACTACACCACACAGGACAGATCCTCTATATACTACACCGCACAGGACAGATCCTCTATATACTACACCGCACAGGACAGGTCCTCTATATACTACACCGCACAGGACAGATCCTCTATATACTACACCACACAGGACAGATCCTCTATATACTACACCACACAGGACAGATTCTCTATATACTACACCACACAGGACAGAGCCTCTATATACTACACCACACAGGACAGATCCTCTATATACTACACCACACAGGACAGATCCTCTATATACTACACCACACAGGACAGATCCTCTATATACTACACCACACAGGACAGGTCCTCTATATACTACACTACACAGGAGATATCCTCTATATACTACACCACACAGGACAGATCCTCTATCTACTACACCACACAGGACAGATCCTCTATATACTACACCACACAGGACAGATCCTCTATATACTACACCACACAGGACAGATCCTCTATATACTACACTACACAGGAGAGATCCTCTATATACTACACCACACAGGACAGATCCTCTATATACTACACCACACAGGAGAGAGGACAGATCCTCTATATACTACACTACACAGGAGAGATCCTCTATATACTACACCACACAAGACAGATCCTCTATATACTACACCACACAAGACAGATCCTCTATATACTACACCACACAGGACAGATCCTCTATATACTACACCACACAGGACAGATCCTCTATATACTACACCACACAGGACAGATCCTCTATATACTACACCACACAGGACAGGTCCTCTATATACTACACCACACAGGACAGGTCCTCTATATACTACACCACACAGGACAGGTCCTCTATATACTACACCACACAGGACAGATCCTCTATATACTACACCACACAGGACAGATCCTCTATATACTACACCACACAGGACAGGTCCTCTATATACTACACCACACAGGAGAGATCCTCTATATACTACACCACACAGGAGAGATCCTCTATATACTACACCACACAGGAGAGATCCTCTATATACTACACCACACAGGACAGGTCCTCTATATACTACACCACACAGGACAGATCATCTATATACTACACCACATAGGATGGATCCTCTATATACTGCACCACACAGGACAGGTCATCTATATACTACACCACACAGGACAGTTCCTCTATATACTACACCACACAGGACAGATCCTCTATATACTACACCACACAGGACAGGTCCTCTATATACTACACCACACAGGACAGGTCCTCTATATACTACACCACACAGGACAGATCCTCTATATACTACACCACACAGGACAGGTCCTCTATATACTACACCACACAGGACAGGTCCTCTATATACTACACCACACAGGACAGATCCTCTATATACTACACCACACAGGACAGGTCTTCTATATACTACACCACACAGGACAGATCCTCTATATACTACACCACACAGGACAGATCCTCTATATACTACACCACACTGGGCAGGTCCTCTATATACTACACCACACAGGAGAGATCCTCTTTATACTACACCACACAGGACAGATCCTCTATATACTACACCACACAGGAGAGATCCTCTATATACTACACCACACAGTACAGATACTCTATATACTACACCACACAGGACAGATCCTCTATATACTACACCACACAGGACAGATCCTCTATATACTATGCCACACAGAACAGATCCTCTATATACTACACCACACAGGAGAGATCCTCTATATACTACACCACACAGGAGAGATCCTCTACATACTACACCACACAGGACAGATCCTCTATATACTACACCACACAGGACAGATCCTCTATATACTACACCACACTGGGCAGGTCCTGTATATACTACACCACACAGGAGAGATCCTCTATATACTACACTACACAGGACAGGTCCTCTATATACTACACCACACAGGAGAGATCCTCTATATACTACACCACACAGGAGAGGTCCTCTATATACTATACGACACAGGACAGGTCCTCTATATACTACACCACACAGGACAGATCCTCTATATACTACACCACACAGGACAGATCCTCTATATACTACACCGCACAGGACAGATCCTCTATATACTACACCACACAGGACAGATCCTCTATATACTACACCACACAGGACAGATTCTCTATATACTACACCACACAGGACAGAGCCTCTATATACTACACCACACAGGACAGATCCTCTATATACTACACCACACAGGACAGATCCTCTATATACTACACCACACAGGACAGATCCTCTATATACTACACCACACAGGACAGGTCCTCTATATACTACACTACACAGGAGATATCCTCTATATACTACACCACACAGGACAGATCCTCTATCTACTACACCACACAGGACAGATCCTCTATATACTACACCACACAGGACAGATCCTCTATATACTACACCACACAGGACAGATCCTCTATATACTACACTACACAGGAGAGATCCTCTATATACTACACCACACAGGACAGATCCTCTATATACTACACCACACAGGAGAGAGGACAGATCCTCTATATACTACACTACACAGGAGAGATCCTCTATATACTACACCACACAAGACAGATCCTCTATATACTACACCACACAAGACAGATCCTCTATATACTACACCACACAGGACAGATCCTCTATATACTACACCACACAGGACAGATCCTCTATATACTACACCACACAGGACAGATCCTCTATATACTACACCACACAGGACAGGTCCTCTATATACTACACCACACAGGACAGGTCCTCTATATACTACACCACACAGGACAGGTCCTCTATATACTACACCACACAGGACAGATCCTCTATATACTACACCACACAGGACAGATCCTCTATATACTACACCACACAGGACAGGTCCTCTATATACTACACCACACAGGAGAGATCCTCTATATACTACACCACACAGGAGAGATCCTCTATATACTACACCACACAGGAGAGATCCTCTATATACTACATTACACAGGACAGGTCCTCTATATACTACACCACACAGGACAGATCATCTATATACTACACCACATAGGATGGATCCTCTATATACTGCACCACACAGGACAGGTCATCTATATACTACACCACACAGGACAGTTCCTCTATATACTACACCACACAGGACAGATCCTCTATATACTACACCACACAGGACAGGTCCTCTATATACTACACCACACAGGACAGGTCCTCTATATACTACACCACACAGGACAGATCCTCTATATACTACACCACACAGGACAGGTCCTCTATATACTACACCACACAGGACAGGTCCTCTATATACTACACCACACAGGACAGATCCTCTATATACTACACCACACAGGACAGGTCTTCTATATACTACACCACACAGGACAGATCCTCTATATACTACACCACACAGGACAGATCCTCTATATACTACACCACACTGGGCAGGTCCTCTATATACTACACCACACAGGAGAGATCCTCTTTATACTACACCACACAGGACAGATCCTCTATATACTACACCACACAGGAGAGATCCTCTATATACTACACCACACAGTACAGATACTCTATATACTACACCACACAGGACAGATCCTCTATATACTACACCACACAGGACAGATCCTCTATATACTATGCCACACAGAACAGATCCTCTATATACTACACCACACAGGAGAGATCCTCTATATACTACACCACACAGGAGAGATCCTCTACATACTACACCACACAGGACAGATCCTCTATATACTACACCACACAGGACAGATCCTCTATATACTACACCACACTGGGCAGGTCCTGTATATACTACACCACACAGGAGAGATCCTCTATATACTGCACTACACAGGACAGGTCCTCTATATACTACACCACACAGGAGAGATCCTCTATATACTACACCACACAGGAGAGGTCCTCTATATACTACACGACACAGGACAGGTCCTCTATATACTACACCACACAGGACAGATCCTCTATATACTACACCACACAGGACAGATCCTCTATATACTACACCACACAGGACAGATCCTCTATATACTACACCACACTGGGCAGGTCCTCTATATACTACACCACACAGGAGAGATCCTCTATATACTACACCACACAGGAGAGGTCCTCTATATACTACACCACACAGGACAGATCCTCTATATACTACACCACACAGGACAGATCCTCTATATACTACATCACACAGGACAGATCCTCTATATACTACACCACACAGGACAGGTCTTCTATATTCTACACCACACAGGACAGATCATCTATATACTACACCACACAGGACAGATCCTCTATATACTACACCACACAGGACAGATCCTCTATATACTACACCACACTGGACAGATCCTCTATATACTACACCACACAGGACAGATCCTCTATATACTACACCACACAGGACAGGTCCTCTTTATACTACACCACACAGGACAGGTCCTCTATATACTACACCACACAGGATAGGTCCTCTATATACTACACCACACAGGACAGGTCCTCTATATACTACACCACACAGGACAGATCCTCTATATACTACACCACACAGGACAGATCCTCTATATACTACACCGCACAGGACAGATCCTCTATATACTACACCGCACAGGACAGGTCCTCTATATACTACACCGCACAGGACAGATCCTCTATATACTACACCGCACAGGACAGATCCTCTATATACTACACCACACAGGACAGATTCTCTATATACTACACCACACAGGACAGAGCCTCTATATACTACACCACACAGGACAGATCCTCTATATACTACACCACACAGGACAGATCCTCTATATACTACACCACACAGGACAGATCCTCTATATACTACACCACACAGGACAGGTCCTCTATATACTACACTACACAGGAGATATCCTCTATATACTACACCACACAGGACAGATCCTCTATATACTACACCACACAGGACAGATCCTCTATATACTACACCACACAGGACAGATCCTCTATATACTACACCACACAGGACAGATCCTCTATATACTACACTACACAGGAGAGATCCTCTATATACTACACCACACAGGACAGATCCTCTATATACTACACCACACAGGAGAGAGGACAGATCCTCTATATACTACACTACACAGGAGAGATCCTCTATATACTACACCACACAAGACAGATCCTCTATATACTACACCACACAAGACAGATCCTCTATATACTACACCACACAGGACAGATCCTCTATATACTACACCACACAGGACAGATCCTCTATATACTACACCACACAGGACAGATCCTCTATATACTACACCACACAGGACAGATCCTCTATATACTACACCACACAGGACAGGTCCTCTATATACTACACCACACAGGACAGGTCCTCTATATACTACACCACACAGGACAGGTCCTCTATATACTACACCACACAGGACAGATCCTCTATATACTACACCACACAGGACAGATCCTCTATATACTACACCACACAGGACAGGTCCTCTATATACTACACCACACAGGAGAGATCCTCTATATACTACACCACACAGGAGAGATCCTCTATATACTACACCACACAGGAGAGATCCTCTATATACTACACCACACAGGACAGGTCCTCTATATACTACACCACACAGGACAGATCATCTATATACTACACCACATAGGATGGATCCTCTATATACTGCACCACACAGGACAGGTCATCTATATACTACACCACACAGGACAGTTCCTCTATATACTACACCACACAGGACAGATCCTCTATATACTACACCACACAGGACAGGTCCTCTATATACTACACCACACAGGACAGGTCCTCTATATACTACACCACACAGGACAGATCCTCTATATACTACACCACACAGGACAGGTCCTCTATATACTACACCACACAGGAGAGATCCTCTATATACTACACCACACAGGACAGATCCTCTATATACTACACCATACAGGACAGGTCCTCTATATACTACACCACACAGGACAGATCCTCTATATACTACATCACACAGGACAGATCCTCTATATACTACACCACACAGGACAGATCCTCTATATACTACACCACACAGTACAGATCCTCTATATACTACACCACACAGGACAGATCCTCTATATACTACACCACACAGGACAGATCCTCTATATACTACACCACACAGGACAGGTCCTCTATATACTACACCACACAGGACAGATCCTCTATATACTACACTACACAGGAGAGATCCTCTATATACTACACCACACAGGACAGATCCTCTATATACTACACCACACAGGAGAGAGGACAGATCCTCTATATACTACACTACACAGGAGAGATCCTCTATATACTACACCACACAAGACAGATCCTCTATATACTACACCACACAAGACAGATCCTCTGTATACTACACCACACAGGACAGATCCTCTATATACTACACCACACAGGACAGATCCTCTATATACTACACCACACAGGACAGATCCTCTATATACTACACCACACAGGACAGGTCCTCTATATACTACACCACACAGGACAGGTCCTCTATATACTACACCACACAGGACAGGTCCTCTATATACTACACCACACAGGACAGATCCTCTATATACTACACCACACAGGACAGATCCTCTATATACTACACCACACAGGACAGGTCCTCTATATACTACACCACACAGGAGAGATCCTCTATATACTACACCACACAGGAGAGATCCTCTATATACTACACCACACAGGAGAGATCCTCTATATACTACACCACACAGGACAGGTCCTCTATATACTACACCACACAGGACAGATCATCTATATACTACACCACATAGGATGGATCCTCTATATACTGCACCACACAGGACAGGTCATCTATATACTACACCACACAGGACAGTTCCTCTATATACTACACCACACAGGACAGTTCCTCTATATACTACACCACACAGGACAGGTCCTCTATATACTACACCACACAGGACAGGTCCTCTATATACTACACCACACAGGACAGATCCTCTATATACTACACCACACAGGACAGGTCCTCTATATACTACACCACACAGGAGAGATCCTCTATATACTACACCACACAGGACAGATCCTCTATATACTACACCATACAGGACAGGTCCTCTATATACTACACCACACAGGACAGATCCTCTATATACTACATCACACAGGACAGATCCTCTATATACTACACCACACAGGACAGATCCTCTATATACTACACCACACAGTACAGATCCTCTATATACTACACCACACAGGACAGATCCTCTATATACTACACCACACAGGACAGATCCTCTATATACTACACCACACAGGACAGGTCCTCTATATACTACACCACACAGGACAGATCCTCTATATGCTACACCACACAGTTCAGATCCTCTATATGCTACACCACACAGTACAGATCCTCTATATACTACACCACACAGGACAGATCCTCTATATACTACACCACACAGTACAGATCCTCTATATACTACACCACACAGGACAGATCCTCTATATACTACACCACACAGGACAGATCCTCTATATACTACACCACACAGGACAGATCCTCTATATACTACACCACACAGGACAGATCCTCTATATACTACACCACACAGGACAGATCCTCTATATACTACACCACACTGGGCAGGTCCTCTATATACTACACCACACAGGAGAGATCCTCTATATACTACACCACACAGTACAGATCCTCTATATACTACACCACACAGGAGAGATCCTCTATATACTACACCACACAGTACAGATCCTCTATATACTACACCACACAGGACAGATCCTCTATATACTACACCACACAGGACAGATCCTCTATATACTACGCCACACAGAACAGATCCTCTATATACTACACCACACAGGAGAGATCCTCTATATACTACAACACACAGGAGAGATCCTCTACATACTACACCACACAGGACAGATCCTCTATATACTACACCACACAGGACAGATCCTCTATATACTACACCACACTGGGCAGGTCCTCTATATACTACACCACACAGGAGAGATCCTCTATATACTACACCACACAGGACAGGTCCTCTATATACTACACCACACAGGAGAGATCCTCTATATACTACACCACACAGGAGAGGTCCTCTATATACTACACGACACAGGACAGGTCCTCTATATACTACACTATACTACACCACACAGGACAGATCCTCTATATACTACACCACACAGGACAGGTCTTCTATATACTACACCACATAGGACAGATCCTCTATATACTAAACCACACAGGACAGGTCTTCTATATACTACACCACACAGGACAGATCCTCTATATACTACACCGCACAGGACAGATCCTCTATATACTACACCACACTGGGCAGGTCCTCTATATACTACACCACACAGGAGAGATCCTCTATATACTACACCACACAGGACAGATCCTCTATATACTACACCACACAGGACAGATCCTCTATATACTACACCACACTGGGCAGGTCCTCTATATACTACACCACACAGGAGAGATCCTCTATATACTACACCACACAGGACAGGTCCTCTATATACTACAACACACAGGAGAGATCCTCTATATACTACACCACACAGGAGAGGTCCTCTATATACTACACCACACAGGACAGATCCTCTATATACTACACCACACAGGACAGGTCCTCTATATACTACACCACACAGGAGAGATCCTCTATATACTACACCACAAAGGACAGATCCTCTATATACTACACCACACTGGGCAGGTCCTCTATATACTACACCACACAGGAGAGATCCTCTATATATTACACCACACAGGACAGGTACTCTATATACTACACCACACAGGAGAGATCCTCTATATACTACACCACACAGGAGAGGTCCTCTATATACTACACCACACAGGACAGGTCCTCTATATACTACACCACACAGGACAGATCCTCTATATACTACACCACACAGGACAGATCCTCTATATACTACACCACACAGGACAGGTCCTCTATATACTACACCACACAGGACAGATCCTCTATATACTACACCACACAGGACAGGTCTTCTATATACTACATCACACAGGACAGATCCTCTATATACTACACCACACAGGACAGATCCTCTAAATACTACACCACACTGGGCAGGTCCTCTATATACTACACCACACAGGAGAGATCCTCTTTATACTACACCACACAGGACAGATCCTCTATATACTACACCACACAGGAGAGATCCTCTATATACTACACCACACAGTACAGATCCTCTATATACTACACCACACACGACAGATCCTCTATATACTACACCACACAGGACAGATCCTCTATATACTACGCCACACAGAACAGATCCTCTATATACTACACCACACAGGAGAGATCCTCTATATACTACACCACACAGGAGAGATCCTCTACATACTACACCACACAGGACAGATCCTCTATATACTACACCACACAGGACAGATCCTCTATATACTACACCACACTGGGCAGGTCCTGTATATACTACACCACACAGGAGAGATCCTCTATATACTACACTACACAGGACAGGTCCTCTATATACTACACCACACAGGAGAGATCCTCTATATACTACACCACACAGGAGAGGTCCTCTATATACTACACGACACAGGACAGGTCCTCTTTATACTACACCACACAGGACAGATCCTCTATATACTACACCACACAGGACAGGTCCTCTATATACTACACCACATAGGACAGATTCTCTATATACTACACCACACAGGACAGGTCTTCTATATACTACACCACACAGGACAGATCCTCTATATACTACACCGCACAGGACAGATCCTCTATATACTACACCACACTGGGCAGGTCCTCTATATACTACACCACATGGGAGAGATCCTCTATATACTACACCACACAGGACAGATCCTCTATATACTACACCACACAGGACAGATCCTCTATATACTACACCACACTGGGCAGGTCCTCTATATACTACACCACACAGGAGAGATCCTCTATATACTACACCACACAGGACAGATCCTCTATATACTACACCACACAGGACAGATCCTCTATATACTACACCACACTGGGTAGGTCCTCTATATACTACACCACACAGGAGAGATCCTCTATATACTACACCACACAGGACAGGTCCTCTATATACTACACCACACAGGAGAGATCCTCTATATACTACACCACACAGGAGAGGTCCTCTATATACTACACCACACAGGACAGGTCTTCTATATACTACACCACACAGGACAGATCCTCTATATACTACACCACACAGGACAGATCCTCTATATACTACACCACACTGGGCAGGTCCTCTATATACTACACCACACAGGAGAGATCCTCTATATACTACACCACACAGGGCAGATCCTCTATATACTACACCACACAGGAGAGATCCTCTATATACTACACCACACAGTACAGATCCTCTATATACTACACCACACAGGACAGATCCTCTATATACTACACCACACAGGACAGATCCTCTATATACTACGTTACACAGAACAGATCCTCTATATACTACACCACACAGGAGAGATCCTCTATATACTACACCACACAGGAAAGATCCTCTACATACTACACCACACAGGACAGATTCTCTATATACTACACCACACAGGACAGATCCTCTATATACTACACCACACTGGGCAGGTCCTCTATATACTACACCACACAGGAGAGATCCTCTATATACTACTCCACACAGGACAGGTCCTCTATATACTACACCACACAGGAGAGATCCTCTATATACTACACCACACAGGAGAGGTCCTCTATATACTACACGACACAGGACAGGTCCTCTATATACTACACCACACAGGACCGATCCTCTATATACTACACCACACAGGACAGGTCCTCTATATACTACACCACACAGGAGAGATCCTCTATATACTACACCACACAGGAGAGGTCCTCTATATACTACACGACACAGGACAGGTCCTCTATATACTACACCACACAGGACCGATCCTCTATATACTACACCACACAGGACAGGTCCTCTATATACTACACCACACAGGACAGATCCTCTATATACTACACCACACAGGACAGGTCTTCTATATACTACACCACACAGGACAGATCCTCTATATACTACACCACACTGGGCAGGTCCTCTATATACTACAACACACAGGAGAGATCCTCTATATACTACACCACACAGGACAGATCCTCTATATACTACACCACACAGGACAGATCCTCTATATACTACACCACACTGGGCAGGTCCTCTATATACTACACCACACAGGAGAGATCCTCTATATACTACGCCACACAGGACAGGTCCTCTATATACTACGCCACACAGGAGAGATCCTTTATATACTACACCACACAGGAGAGGTCCTCTATATACTACACCACACAGGACAGGTCCTCTATATACTACACCACACAGGACAGATCCTCTATATACTACACCACACAGGACAGATCCTCTATATACTACACCACACTGGGCAGGTCCTCTATATACTACACCACACAGGAGAGATCCTCTATATACTACACCACACAGGAGAGGTCCTCTATATACTACACCACACAGGACAGATCCTCTATATACTACACCACACAGGACAGATCCTCTATATACTACACCACACAGGACAGATCCTCTATATACTACACCACACAGGACAGTTCTTCTATATACTACACCACACAGGACAGATCATCTATATACTACACCACACAGGACAGATCCTCTATATACTACACCACACAGGACAGATCCTCTATATACTACACCACACAGGACAGATCCTCTATATACTACACCACACAGGACAGGTCCTCTATATACTACACTACACAGGAGAGATCCTCTATATACTACACCACACAGGACAGATCCTCTATATACTACACCACACAGGACAGATCCTCTATATTCTACACCACACAGGACAGATCCTCTATATACTATACCACACAGGACAGATCCTCTATATACTACACCACACAGGACAGATCCTCTATATACTACACCACACAGGATAGGTCCTCTATATACTACACTACACAGGAGAGATCCTCTATATACTACACCACACAGGACAGATCCTCTATATACTACACCACACAGGAGAGAGGACAGATCCTCTATATACTACACTACACAGGAGAGATCCTCTATATACTACACCACACAAGACAGATCCTCTATATACTACACCACACAAGACAGATCCTCTATATACTACACCACACAGGACAGATCCTCTATATACTACACCACACAGGACAGATCCTCTATATACTACACCACACAGGTCAGATCCTCTATATACTACACCACACAGGACAGATCCTCTATATACTACACCACACAGGACAGATCCTCTATATACTACACCACACAGGACAGGTCCTCTATATACTACACCACACAGGACAGGTCATCTATATACTACACTACACAGGACAGGTCCTCTATATACTACACCACACAGGACAGATCCTCTATATACTACACCACACAGGACAGATCCTCTATATACTACACCACACAGGACAGGTCCTCTATATACTACACCACACAGGACAGGTCCTCTATATACTACACCACACAGGACAGATCCTCTATATACTACACCACGCAGGACAGATCCTCTATATACTACACCACACAGGAGAGATCCTCTATATACTACACCACACAGGACAGATCCTCTATATACTACACCACACAGGACAGATCCTCTATATACTACACCACACACGACAGATCCTCTATATACTACACCACACAGGACAGATCCTCTATATACTACACCACACAGGAGAGATCCTCTATATACTACACCACACAGGACAAGTCCTCTATATACTACACCACACAGGCCAGATCCTCTGTATACTACACCACACAGGACAGGTCCTCTATATACTACACCACACAGGACAGGTCCTCTATATACTACACCACACAGGACAGATCCTCTATATACTACACCACACAGGACAGATCCTCTATATACTATACCACACAGGACAGGTCCTCTATATACTACACCACACAGGTAGTACATCACTTACACAGTCAGTATGATACTGTGTACTGTATAATGTTGTAGCTATGGCGCTTAGACTATTAGACTTTCATCTCTGACATTGTTTTCCACTCAGTCGGTGCAGTCGTCTATTAGGCTTCTTCTATGTAAATCAACTCCTGGCCTTTACACAACATTAAATTAGTAATCAATGTAGAAATACAGATGAATCCAGCCCACATTTGTATGTAACCCCGATTACAGTGTCTTTTCTCTATAAGTCTGTTCTGTAGTTTGTTGTGAAAGGGTGTAGCGGTTGGTTATGACATTATGTAAAGTGCTGTTCTGAATATACGCAGTATATCACAGTGATGTAATATAGCAGCCTCTCATTTCTGAGTTAATTAGAAGGTTTATTGCAGGCGCTCTCGGCAACGTGTGCTAGTCGGGCTGAGGTTTATATACAGCGGTTCTTGTAGTGTTTTCATTTACATTTAGTTCTTTTATACCCATCAGATGTCGCTGCAGCCATCCTGCACCTGTGCCCAGAGTGATGCCAGTCAAATACTAACTAGGATCTGTTCATCATCATATTTGTCAGATCAGTTATCCTTCGCTTTACTATTGTGCTCTCCAGGCATTGTTTTTACTCTGCAGCCGATCATCCGAGATAAACACAAAATGCCATCCTCATTGTGACTGATTGATTGATGCCCATAGCTGACAGCTTGTCTCATCCACATGTAACATTAACAATCTGCTAAACGCTCTCAGTATATACTGTACATGCCTCCTTACTAATAGGACAGCAATGTATGAAAGGAAAAGATAGATGAGAGATGGATAGATAGATAGATAGATAGATAGATGGATGGATGGATGGATGGATGGATGGATGGATGGATGGATGGATGGATGGATAGATAGATAGATAGATAGATAGATAGATAGATAGATAGATAGATAGATAGATATGAGATAGATAGATAGATAGATAGATAGATGATAGATATATAGATATATAGATAGATAGATAGATAGATAGATAGATAGATAGATAGGAGATAGATAGATAGATAGATAGATAGGAGATAGATAGATAGATAGATAGATGGATAGATAGATAGATAGATAGATATGAGATAGATAGATAGATAGATAGATGATAGATATATAGATAGATAGATAGATAGATAGATAGATAGATAGGAGATAGATAGATAGATAGATAGATAGGAGATAAATAGATAGATAGATAGATAGATAGATAGATAGATAGATAGGAGATAAATAGATAGATAGATAGATAGATAGATAGATAGGAGATAGATAGATAGATAGATAGATGGATAGATAGATAGATAGATAGATAGATAGATAGATAGGAGATAGATAGATAGATAGATAGATAGATGGATAGATAGATAGATAGATAGAAGATAGATAGATAGATAGATAGATAGATAGATAGGAGATAGATAGATAGATAGATAGATAGGAGATAGATAGATAGATAGATAGATAGATAGATAGATAGGAGATAGATAGATAGATAGATAGATAGATAGATAGATAGATAGATGGATAGATAGATAGATAGATAGATAGATAGGAGATAAATAGATAGATAGATAGATAGATAGATAGATAGATAGATAGACAGAGAGAGAGAGAGAGGGAGATAGATAGATAGATAGATAGATAGATAGATTGGAGATAAATAGATAGATAGATAGATAGATAGATAGAAGATAGATAGATAGATAGATAGATAGATAGATAGACGAAATGGATAGACAGATAGATAGATAGATAGATAGATAGATAGATAAGATATGGATAAATAGATAGATCTATGGCAGTGAGGCCAGCTACCTACCCAGACCAGTCAAAGTGGGATTCCAGCCAAACAGAGACCTTTCACCTGGAGTTCTGCAAGTACCTCCTCCATGTCCACCGCAGCACCTCCAACATGGGTTGCCGGGCAGAGCTAGGCAGACTCCCCCTATGGCTCACCATGCAGAAGAGGGCACTATAATTCTGGACTCACATACAGGGCAGCAGTCCTGACTCTTACCACCACCAAAGAGACTACACCATGGCCACCTACTTGGAGAGAATACGCCACCCCAAGCACAGACAGACCCTGAGCCGGTACAGACTGAGCGCCCACAGCCTGGAGATAGAGACGGGGCGATACAGGCAGACGTACAAGCCACGGGAGAACAGACTGTGCCAGCACTGTGACCAGGGGGCCCTAGAAGACCAGACCCACTTCCTGCTACACTGCACCAAATACTCAGCTGTGAGGGCCGTCTACTACCAAAGACTCTCTGCCCACATCCCAGACTTCATATCTGCAGACGAGAAGAGGAAACTCTACATCCTACTGGGAGAAGAAGAGGCCACTGTGGAGATCGCTGCCCAATACGTGTCCAGCTGTCACCAAACAAGAGGAAGATGAGACCCCAAAGACTATTGTACCCCAAATCACCCACCCACTCTCCCCTCCATCCACCCTATGCCCACCGCCCACCATCCCCCCTACCACTCTACTTGCTTTGGCAATGCCAAATATCTATTCGGACGTGCCAATAAAACTTCTTTGATTCTTGATAGATAGATAGATAGATAGATAGATAGATAGATAGATAGATCGATAGATAGATAGAGATAGATCATTTGATTTGAAATCTGAATTTCCAAAAACTTCTGGATTCAGACTAAATCTCAGTCACTGATATGTCATTGAGCTTCTTTCAATAAGTGCCAGTAACCAATCTAATCCAGGCAATGACAGTTGTAGCTAATCACAGCTGTCATTGGCTGGTTTTGATCATGTGTTCTGGGAGTTCACTCTAGGTCATTGACCTCATTTTAGTGACCTATAGTAACCTTCCCGACTACTTTAAAATGATCCAATGACATCTGTAACTGTACTATAGCTATCATTGGCTGGTTTTGATCGATTTCTGTCGGCCATTGAACGTACGTAAATGACCAAGAGTTACATGACATACATCACAACCGTCATGTGACGGCTATTTTTGTAAGACTGTCATAGGGAATCCTTTTCCGCCATGTGAATTTTTGCCTTTGTCACGGTTCTCCCATTTTACTTAAGTCTATGAGAGATCCATGAAAAAGGATGATCAACGGACGCAAAACTGACCTGAAGAAGCAGGCCATTTGTCCAGTTTTCATAGTCACTTTTTATGTGTTGGTTTGGCTATAGCCTTACTACTTGGACTTTTTTTTGAAAAGTGTATAATACCACGTGTCCAAAAAGTTGGGCCAATTTGGGCATTCGTGATTTGGACAAAACGTAATTTGAACCAAATTTGGGAAATGTACTCCTCTCTAATAGATTAATATGACTTAACCGGACACCAGTATTTAAGGGGCATGGGTAGGTCGGCATTCACTGCATGTTTTGCATTGGGGCCCGGGAACATCAATTTAGGCCCATGTACTAAAATCTCAGCCCCATGTATTACTCTTGTGTTGACTGAACCCCTTCCTTACTGGCTGCACATATGGTATTTTTGCCCCCATTATCAACTACTTCCAAATTTTTCAAAAATTTTTACCAGTTCCCGGTAAATAGATGCAAAGCGTTCCAGTATAAAATCCTATAAACACATCATATCGTATCTTTATATTGTGATCTCGGGATCATGTTTCCCCATCAAAAAAATGGCTACCTCAAAAATATCAAAAATATTTTTGTTCTGTGTATCTGCCTGTTTGGTTGTGTTCAGACTGAGTGAAATGACATCTCTTGGATTGCAATCTTGTCCTTTAAATGGATAATATTCAACAAGACCTTAGCAGATGGTTCGCATTACAGTTATCACTTTGTTGTAAACTGAATTTAATTAAAAGGAATAAAGTTCCAAGAATTAATTATGTTCTCAATATGATCATTTTTCCACCGTTCTGTACTTAAGAGCTGTAGAGCGCAGATTTTATCCCTTGCCTTTTTTTTTAACTTTTTTTTTAAAAAAAGATTTTGAATGTATTTGCCTTTTTGAACGTTTCTACTTTATGTTTTTGAGGGGTTTTATTAAGGTAGAAGGTTTTACATGTGTATTTATGTGTCTGGAGGGGTTGAGGTTGCTCTGTTCTGCTTGATCTGCTTCCTCTGCTTGTGAAGCTTCAAGTTCAGAGCTCAGTGTACATCCTGTATATAGCTGATCTATAGTAATTAGAGATGGGTGAATCGACTCATTCCAAGCCAGGTTCAACTCAAATATTCTAAATTGTTTTTTGTTTTGTTTTTACCTCAGCAGTGCCCCCTGTCAAGAGGAAGACACAGATCGCTGGATGCTACATGGAAACGGAAGGTGAGTATAATTTTTTAATTTTTTTGTCACCTCCTCGGGACCTCCAGCTATTATATACTCTATTATACTCCAAATTTAATAATTTCCCTTCTGGGTTTATCTGAACAAGCTCGGACCATATCGCACAGAGTGTTCACTTTGGCCAGACTCCTTCTGAGGTTCGCCCATCTTTAATAATAATCAATGTGGGCTCAAGGGAGGTGCAGACAAAATTTTAAAAAATACAGATACTCACCTCTCCTGGGCACTGGTCTTTTTCTCCAGAATTATATTTTCTCCCTGTAGGCTCTTCTGGCCTGTAGGCTCTTCTCCAACATCAGTAGCCCCAGGATCACTGCTGAGGCCTGTAATTGTTTCTCATGAGTCATGTGGAGACCACAATACAAGGTCATCTGCTGAGGTCAGGCCAATCCAAAACTGGAAACAGAACATTGCAAATATTTGTGAAATGGATATTGCAAGGTGGTGCCCATCTCTGTTGGGGACCCTGAGTCCTAAAGCCCCACCTTGGCCAAATTGATTATGCTGTAGCCGTGTAGTACAGAGTATACTATTCTGCAGTGAACAGTGTGCTCATCTTGTTTTATTCAACCTCTGAGCGGTCCTCTAGTTGATCATGTGATTGGTAGACTTTTTCTATGTAAGTCTATGAAATCCTGTATCTTATACTCTTACAGACTTACATAAAAAATCAGCGACTTCTAGCTGGTGTATGAATCGGCAGGTCAACCCAAAGGGACCATCTGAAGGCTGAATAGCATGGCGATCAAATGGCAAGTCAAAGGGACCATTTGGAGGCTGTGTAGTTTGGTGATTACATGAATCGCCAAAGGGACCATTCGAAGGCTGAATAGTAGGGGAATCATGTGACCAACCAAAGGGGCCATTTGGAGGCTGAATAGTAGGGGAATCATATGACCAGTCAAAGGGGCCATTTGGAGGCTGAATAGTAGGGGAATCATATGACCAGTCAAAGGGGCCATTTGGAGGCTGAATAGTTTGGTGGTCACATGACCAGCCAAAGGGGCCTTTGGAGGCTGAATAGTTTGGTGGTCACATGACCAGCCAAAGGAGACATTAAGAGGCTGAATAGTATGGCAATCACATGACCAGCCAAAAGGACCATTCTGAGGCTGGATAAAATGAATGGTGCACTCGGTGAGTGACGGCATTATACACTTGACATTAGTAAGCTCTGTACTACAGAACCATAGTATAATACATTTGGTCAGAATCCTTCTTTAAGGCACATTGTTGGCATTGGAAACTCCACTGAAATTCCGATGGTGCTTTGCAGAAGTCAATCCAACATGGCAAGCATCAGTCACTATTCTAAACCTATGATATTGCATCTAAGGTGGAAGTGGGTGCCTTATGGGAGCAATGTAAAAAATTGCCTATAGGACTAGAGGAACCCTACCTGCCGCCAGCTATGCCATGTGGAACTCTGGTTTTGGTTAGCAGGTATATATGAGGGAATGGCTGTATAAGACTCACTGGTTCGCCTTCTCTTTAATTGATACTTTACAGTTCTGCATTGTCGTTTCAGTGTTTTGATGTATTTTCTATGTAAAACTTCAATTTACAAATAAAATAAACATGTAGATGTATCAGCTCAATCCTTGTTAGATACGAAATAATCATCGCCAGTGCAATGGTGCAATAATATTGTTGGATCTCTCTCTTGTCTCAATCTGGTCTTTCATCTGTCGGCATGTTGGTGCCAGTGGATTTGCAGGCTCCTTGGTATGGTATATTCTCTATTCACTAGTAAACACTCATTACTTCTTGTTGTACAGTTATGCTAAGTATTGAATTATCATTTTTATGCTAAATGATAATAAAATACAACAGAAATAGAACCAAAATATTTATTCAGATTATAGATTTTTGGGAATTTAATTGTAATGCAACTAAATTTGTACAAAATATTGAGTTTTCCAAAGATTAAAGAGGAATTTTGGGACTATAATATCGGTGGCTTCTCCAACTACTGGGACTTCCATGATCAGAGGATTGAAGGGAATGGGTTGCTCCAAAAGGTGTAATTGGGAGTGACCGTGCCTGGTGGTGCAGTTCAAATGAATAGAATAGAATTGGACTGCAATTGATCGAGTACATGTTTGATCGAATATCAAGCCGTTCGAGGTATTCGATTCCAATCGAATACCACGAGGCAAACACACTAAAAATTTGGATCCCCTCCCACCTTCCCTGGCGCTTTTTTTGCACCAATAACTGTGCAGGGGAGGTGGGACAGGAACAACGGAGGTATAAAAAAAAATCGGAAGAAGTAATTGGCTGGCTAAATCAGGTGACCTCCAACTTATACGAATGGTGGATTTAACATTCGGTTAATTGTAGACTGTGAACTATGTGACTGTGAGACAGGGATAGATGTACAGGCAGGGTTAGCTAGGGATTACCTTTATTTAGGGGGGAATGTCACTCACCCAGCTCTTTGGGGCTCTATCTGGTCGGGATCCCTGTCAGCTTGCAATATGCGGGAGCTGACTTTTTCCCATAGGAATGCATTGACCAGCGTTGATTGGCCCTATGGCTTACAGAGTACAGCATTTGGTCAATCAACGCTGGTTCTGCCGGAGGCTCGTCTGTGAGGAGGCGGAGTCTAAGATACAACCAGAATGGAGACTGCTGTGGACCGATCTTAGACTCCGCCTCCTCCAGCAGAACCAGCATTAATTGGCCGAATGCTGTTTTCTGTATGGCATTCGGCCAATCCACGCTGGTCAATACATTCCTATGGGAAAAAGTCAGCTCCCGCATATCGCAAGCTGACAGGGATCCCGACGTAATACAGTGACTTGGGCGTGTTAGATGCCCTCAGACATGCTTCCCCTGCTGTCTTAGTTGCATTCCAAGGTGTTGGCATCATTTCCTGGGGTGTCATAGTGGACTTGGTGACTCTCCTGAGTCGAAGAGTGCGATCCCCTGAAACAAGCATTTTTTCCCCATAGACTATAATGGGGTTTGATATTCATTCGAATAGTCGAATATTGAGGGGCTATTCGAAACGAATATCGAATATTTTACTGTTTGCTCATCTCTACTAGGCACAACCACTAGGGACAATGTATAGAAATGTCATAAACAGTCAAAGGGGCTTTGCATTTTCTGGAGTGTCTACTTCATTCCAATGGCCATAACGGTGCCAGAAGTTGGACCCACCTCAATCTAATATTGATGATCTATTCTATATATTTAGTTATTTTTTACCTAGAGCCAATACAATCTCTCTTTAAATCTACGAAAAATATTAAATACATAAATGAATATCTTTAAGGAAAGAGCGACAACGACTTGAAAATATTTTTAAGAAATGTAGAATTTTTTTTTTTTTTTTAACCATCAGTTGGTCATCTTACCACTGTTAACATCCACATGTCATCTCTTTTTAACTATTCATTAAAATATTAAAATGGATGAATTTAATTGGTCTTTTTGATTTGGCCCAACCCATTGATTGATCTTGAATTGCCTTCACTGATTTATTAACTTGTATTTCCATCACATCCATCATATTGTGAACACGATCAAAAATAGCACATCCTATTTTTTGACAGATCTCATTCATGGTCCAGTAAAAATGGACCTAAGGTATATAAATTTACAAATTTGAATCCCAATTATTTGAATACAATTCAATTTGTATAAAAAGTTGTTTTTTTAAAAAAATGTAAAAGGGTATTCTGGCTGATGGCTGGCTCTTAGAATAGGGAATAGAGACACCATCAAAGGGATTCTGGAAGGGTTTCTTATTGAGACGATACAAAACCTGAAACCGTAAAGAATGGCTCTGGTTTTGTACAACTTTTTTTCAAATTGTACAATTTTATAACTATAAAAAAGTTAGTACTTTTTACACATTTAGATTTTAAAATTTCAATTTAAATTAGATTTTTTTTACATTCAATGTTACATTTATATTTATTAAGTTATAGCACAAATTGTTTATTTTCATAATTAACAAAAAGTTAATACTTTTTACAATTTTTTAAAAAATTTCTTTTTCATTTAAATTTCCTTTTTTATTCATTGTTACATTATTTTTATTAACTTATAACTCACATTGTTCGATTTTATCATTTTTAAAACATTAATTATTTTTACACCTTTACATTTTTTAATTTAAAGGGATTCTACCATTAAAAACCTTTTTTTTTTGTGGCTAACACGTCGGAATAGCCTTTAGAAAGGCTATTCGTCTCTTACTTTTAGATGGGATCTCCGCCGCGCCGTTCCTTAGAAATACCGTTTTTTACCGGTATGTAAATTAGTTCTCTGGCAGCAATGGGGGTGGGCCCCAGTGCTGAAAATGCAATGAGGGCATCCCCACTGCTGCTCAAGAACAGGATCCTGCGCCGCCTCTATCTTCTTCTGGATCCTCCCCTTCTCTCTTCGTCTTTCTTCGGCGGCGTCACCTCTGTCGGCTCTGACACTAGTAGAGCCGACTGCGCATGCGCGGCCATAGTTCCGAGGCCGCAATTGCGCACATGCGCAGTCGGCTCTACTAGTGTCAGAGCCGACAGAGGTGACGCCGCCGAAGAAAGAAGGGGAGGATCCAGCAGAAGATAGAGGCGGCGCAGTATCCTGTTCTCGAGCAGCAGTGGGGACGCCCTCATCGCATTTTCAGCGCTGAGGCCCACTCCCATCACTGCCAGAGAACTAATTTACATACCGGTAAAAACCGGTATTACTAAGGAACGGCACGGCGGAGATCACATCTAAAGGTAAGAGACGAATAGCCTTTCTAAAAGCTATTCCGACGTGTTAGCCACAAAAAAGAGGTTTTAATGGTAGAATCCCTTTAAGGCGAGTCTGACGTGTTATGCACAGAAAAAAGGTTTTTAATGGTAGAATCCCTTTAATTTTAGATTGTTGCATTTATTTTTATTAACTTATAGCTCAAATTGTTCGATTTTATAATGTCAATAATTTTTGCAAATTTATATTTTTAAATTTCATTTCAATTTCCTTTTTTTTTTTATTCATTGTTACATTTATTTTTATTAATCTATTCATTTATTATTTCTCAAATTGTTCAATTTTGTAATTATAAAAAAGTGAAGAATTTTTACAACTTTACATTTTTTACATTTAATTTTAGATTGTTCCATTTATTTTTATTAACTTATAGCAAAGAGCTAGCAACATTTTGAGATTTTTTTTAAACACTGACTAAAAGATCAAAAAATTGGAAAGAGTCCAATGGAAAATGTCCTTACATTATAGGCATATACAATAAAATTCTTATTACCTTTAGAATCTGCCTCATCCCATCAAAATTGGATTTTCTCTGTGTGTAGAATGGTAGCATCAAAACAAAAGAGAATCTAAAAGTTATAATATGGTACGAACCGCAGCAGGCGCAACTGGGGCTATTGGGTTTATTTCTATGAGTTGTTGTATTTTACGACCCACAAGCACAAAACCCCCAGCAAGCCATTCATCTGTTAAGCGGAGCAGGATTTTGGAGCCGTGTATTTCCCTATATTTTATAATTAACCATCTGCCTTCTCTCTATTGCCATTTCACGATCCCGCATCCAACTTACAGTAGAGAGGATTGTGGCAATCGAAACTACTGGTCAAACCACAAGAGACATGGAGATGAGTCTATTATGTTATATTATAGCTACACAGAGAATTTATGGGTATTTAAGTGTAATAAATCTAGAATAAATCATGTTATAAGAAAATTTCCAATTTACAGATGTGTCCATCTTAGCTTTGCTTTAATTTGGCTAAGGACTGCAATTTCTCAATAAAGCCAAATCCATACAATGATATAAAATGCTAGCAAAGGCTTGACAGGCTGCAATTCACCACACAGCCACTGGGTGATCACACATAGATTCATCCAGGATAGATAGCATATCATTTCATGATAGGATATCACTTCGTGACAGCATATTAGGTTAGTGAAAAACTGCACTCCTCTTGATACATATATCTGGATATGGCCAACCAAACTGAAAGGTAGGGAAGGTCATGTCTGTGATTTTTAACCCTTCAATTCTAAAAAAAAATAAATTTTTCACGGATGTGGAGATTTAAAGTCCCTAATGTTTGTTATTTGGTGGGCTATAGGCTTTTTTAAATGACACATAAGGCTTCCGTAGGGAAGGTAGATTGGTAGCAGCAAACGTGCGGACCCATCCATCAAAGACAGGGACACAATATCTGGTGCAGTTTATTTGAAAAAATAGCAAAAATAGATAAACATTCACTTCAGGTACAAAAACGGCAAACAAACACCTGCTCGTCTGAGCACTAACTAAACAAGACAACACTAACTATACATGTGGCTTACTACCAGCCACACTAACAAACAGATAGGGCAGGCTCACACCTGCACCCAGACTCAGCTTTGCAGGTTTCCGTCTTCTGCCCAAGAAACTGCACAGGAGATGGACACCGGCAGTCACTTTTCAAACCCATGGGTTTGCAAAGCGTCCGCCCGTGAGCGCCTGGGAGCATCTTCTGGTCTCCGCAGCGAAATTGTTTTGTTTTTTTTAACCGGACACAAAGTTGGACATGCAGGACTTTGTGTCCAGTTTTTAAAAAATGGTTTCGCCGCAGAGACCAGAAGACACTCACAGGCGCTGATGGGCGGACACTGACTGCTGGGTTTCCTTTTCCTGTCAGGGTTTCTCAGGCAGAAGACGGAAACCCACAAAGCGGAGACTGAGCGCAGGTGTGAACCCGCCCTTAGCTCTCACCAGTCTCTCAGTATTGCAGGGCAGACCCAGGCGCCTCCTCTCACTCCTAGGATCTGCCATGAAGTGCAGGCTCTGCAGTCTTTTATGGTCCAGTAATGAGCCCAGGACCTACACCTGGGCTGAGGCCTACTCAAGACACTGGACTACACCGCACTGGACCACACATATGTCATAAACCTGGGGAAGATATACCATGATTCCAGCACTCTGCCTGTCACCTTCTCACAATCTTTACTTATTCTGGGGTCACTTTTTAAAAAAAAAATTGGGGGGGGGGAATTAACAACAAAATAATGGCAAAAATGGATTCCTTTTAGTTTTTATCCTGTATTTTTACATATACAATAATGCATAGTCTTAGGCAAAACGGGAGCTGCAGCAATGTGGTGGTTTTAATAAGACCCAGTATCCCTCTTGTACATCGGGAGACATGCAGCGATCACATGATCTCATGATCACCTGGTCCAAAAAAACAGCTGCTGTCTCTAGTGTCTTCATAGCACTGGTTTAGCTTTGGATTATTTGTAAAGAAGGTGGCAGATTCTCCAGCTATCTTTGAAGGAGACACAATCAACTTCTACCAGATTTCCAAAGCAGGAAGTTAACTGCAGTGATGCAAAAAGATGTCGCTGCCAAGTTTGGACCTGCACCACCGAATGCCTAAAGTCAGTGGGCAATCCCAAAAATGTTAAGACTAGGGAATCTAACGTGACTTTAGATTGAGTAAACATTCTGCATTGTACAGGGTTTCCATATAGTTGTTACAACTTTTTGGTGACCCCGATAGTCTTTGGCCCCACATGCCACTGTAGCTTGTTTCTCATTTGGTGCCCCTCACTTGAATTGGACTATGCAACAGAGGCATGAGAGTCCTAGTCTCTTCTTTGGGATGACTGTAGAGGTCCTCAGGGGCCGGACACACTCGTTATTTGCTATTCCAAGTTCTAGAAAACCCCTTAAACTCCTTCTAGCCACGGTTTTTGTTTTTTACTCCCTGCTTCCAAAAGCCACAACTTGTATTAGTTTTGTGTTTAGTGATTGATTTTTACTAGAGAAATCGTACGTCCCAATGGCAAAATTTAATATTTTATACAATGTACTTCGAAGATGGGAAAAAAATTCAGAATGGGGTGAAATTGGAAAAAAAAAATCTATTGGGCTATTTTCTTATTGGTTTTTCTTTTACAGCCTTGACTATGGTAAATTTTTTTCCTTTTTACTGGATTACTGCTGAGGCTTGTGACTGGGCCTCAATGGTGGGCAAATGTCACTGCTAAGGCCCAATAACAAGCCGCAGGTGTGACCCTGGGCACATGACATTATAGAAGAGCACCAGACGTAGGTTCTGGTGCTCTTCTGTGAAGTGATCCAACTGGAGGAGGAAGACACAGATTGTTAGATGCTGCGAGGAGGCCCAAAAGAGGTAACGGAACGTGAGTAAAGATGTTTTTTTACTTTTTAGGGCCCCTTCACCCGGCGTAAGCGCTCGGTTCATTCCGAGCCGTACACGTGAGCGCTTATAAACACTTCCCATTCACTTCAATGGGAGCGCGCGTAAAGCCGGCTTTACGAGCGCTCCCATTGAAGTGAATGGGAAATGTTTAGAAGCGCTCGTGTGTACGGCTCGGAATGAGCCGAGCGCTTACGCCGGTTGAAGGGGCCCTCACACCTTTCCTGGGCCTCCCCCTGTTATACTCTGAGGTCTAAAGAAACCCCAGAGTATAATTTACTGGTGGTGGCTATTTTAGTTCCAAGACAAATTCCCAATTCTTCAATTTCATTAAAGGGATTCTATCATTAGCATGCGTTTTTTTACTAAGTATGCGCCTTTCCGCCGGGTCATCGGGTGCATCTTCATCCAAAAGCACCAACTGTGCATGTCTGTCTGCCATTTTCCTGTGACCTCTTACACGAGCGCCACAGGAAAATGGCCAACAGACATGCTCAGCTGGCGCTTTTGGATAAAGATACGGTCCAGAGAAGAAGACAGAGGCATCGTTGGAGAGTTTTCGGACATCGGGGAAGAAAGAATTAAGAAGAAATTCCTCAGGAACGGCGGCACGGCACGGATCAGAAAAAGAAAGGTAGGAGAAGAAGAGCCTTTCTTAAGGCTATTCCAATGTGTTCTTAGTTAAAAAAAATTAAATTCTAATGATAGAATCCCTTTAAACAATTTGGAATATTCAGGTTTCACCCGTCTCAATACGAATCGATTCGGCCATCTCTAATCGCGAGCTCTACTTGGGACAGGTGTTGACAATATCTATAAACCACTAAGCAATATGTTGGTGCCATGGGCGTGCTGACATCACTTCCTGTGAAATACCGTAGAACATAAAATGATGCAACCCAATGATCTTGGAATTTACCACTGGTCCCATTGCATATGGCGGTCATTGGTGTCTGAAGAGGATCCGCAACCCTCCTCTAGCCCTGCCCTTGTTCTTAAGTACTGAAATAAATTCATATATGTAAATAGGCTGCAAACCAAGTGGTGCAGGTCAAGGGGTAGACACATGCTTATTACAAGCAATTTGTGATGAGCGTTCTACGTCAATTGTAAATGTCATCGACTACCTTTTAGCTTCAGAGATAAAAGCTTATTACTGATTGATATTTGTGCTTCATTAAACTCACAAAAAATGTTAAATGAGATGCCATATCCCCGGTAGTGATACGTATGGATATATAGCTTATCTGATGGTGATGAAAGGAAGCCATATTCATTTAGTCTGTCTTTGAAATGCGGGTTTATTTGGCCGTTTTCATCTCTGTATTAGTTCTAACCATAATTGGTAATACAAGTCTTTATAATACCGCACAATGCATACACAATAGGATCCCTCATTAAAGTCATTCTATTATTCCATGTACTTGCTTCTTTGTGTTTAACGTAAACGTAAAAGATTCCAAACTGAATTCCGTAATACATTTGTATAAAATCAGAGTTCGCTTTGCTCTACTGAGCTTCAAACATGGCTGTACACTATAGAGAAGTCAACCAATTTTACAGGATATGGTACGGTTTTTGCTCTTGTCTAACGGTAGATGTAGGCTGAGTAAAGGATTAGGCATGTTGGATTTCAACATGTCTGATCTATTGCTCCCAAGGAGGAGTGTCCACTGCCAGTGATTTTTGCCAGCACTTTGCTCTTCTCTCCTTGTATACATGTACACTTGATTGATCCAAGTGTATGGAGAAGAGGGGGTCATGAAAAACAGCTGTTTGGAAAGCATTTTAGGGGACAGTTATATGTTGGTTCTGGTGACAGTAACCTATCTATCTGCAGGGCCGGGGTGATATGCTGTGGTCTAGTGACACTAACCTATCTATCTGCAGGGCTGGGGTGATATACTGGTTCTGGTGACACTAACCTATCTATCTGCAGGGATGGGCTGATATGCTGGGTCTGGTGACAGTAACCTATCTATCTGCAGGGCTGGGGTGATATGCTAGTTCTGGTGACACTAACCTATCTATCTGCAGGGCTGGGGTGATATGCTGGTTCTGGTGACACTAACCTATCTATCTGCAGGGCTGGGGTGATATGCTGGTTCTGGTGACAGTAACCTATCTATTTGCAGGGCTGGGGTGATATGCTGGGTCTGGTGACACTAACCTATCTATCTGCAGGGCTGGGGTGATATGCTGGTTCTGGTGACACTAACCTATCTATCTGCAGGGCTGGGGTGATATGCTGGTTCTGGTGACACTAACCTATCTATCTGCAGGGTTGGGGTGATATGCTGGTTCTGGTGACACTAACCTATCTATCTGCAGGGCTGGGGTGATATGCTGGGTCTGGTGACACTAACCTATCTATCTGCAGGGTTGGGGTGATATGCTGGTTCTGGTGACACTAACCTATCTATCTGCAGGGCTGGGGTGATATGCTGGTTCTGGTGACACTAACCTATCTATCTGCAGGGCTGGGGGGTTTTCCCAAAAAAAAATAGAAACAATAAATTTTGTACAACGTTCTATGGACTCTTCTGTGCAATTCTTCTCTTCTATTTCCAGTAAGACCATATTTGCTAATCCTAAAGCGATTCCACGTCGAGCCTCCTTCCACGCGCTTCGCTTCAAAAATACTTATTTTTATAAGGATCTTCGAAAATAGTATAAAAAAATAGAATTAATGCCCCCAAAAAAACCCTCTATAATTAGTGTTAGTCTATTGGAGAGGAAGCTGAGCATGCTGTTCTACCACTGCCAAATGAAATTAAGGCCCAATTATTGATAAATGAAGAGTGGTTTGTGCTGGAGTCTGCCCCGGAGTCGAGGAAATACATCTGTCATTTAGCCTCCACAGAAGTTATTCATGTGTGACACAGCATCCTGCGCATTTACCATGCATCTGTAGATTTTTGTTTTAATTCACTTAGTTGTCTAACTAGATTCAATACTGTATGTCTCGTACGCGCCCGCGATTTATACTGACAGATGCGGATCCAGTCTGAAATGGTGTGTGTCACAAGTCAATGTCCTGCATTCTAATTACGGCCGAAACCGTCACGAGCATGCCCGGCTTATTGTACCGACACACTTGGATATAGATCTAGTTTTATATGTCGGTATAGGAGGGCAAAGGGGTTATTTTGGTGTTGCAAAAAATAAAAAAATTCAAAAAATGAGCTGTCGTCGGAGACTGATGTGACTACGCAAGTGAATGAGGATAGAGCTGGAATGGAAACCCAAGAATGCAACGTTGTAGAGAACGTTGACTGGTCAAGGGGTTTTCTTAAGAGGACGGTGCATTTTTCAATAGAAGCTAGCGGATAATTGTAGGTTTGGCTTCCATGTGGGGTTGAGCTGACCCTGAGATTTCAGGATAGTTTTTAAAATCCGATTTTCGATCATTTTCTAGCTGATCCCGATCGCGATCGTGAAATTTGCTCAATTGCCGATAGGGATCCCGATCTTTCCCGATCGCTCAACCCTAGTTACTTTATGTTTATGTTTATGGAGTAGGGTTGAGCCGATCTTGAGATTTCAGGATCGTTTTTAAAATTAGATTTTTCATTTTCCAGCCGATCCCGATCATGAAGTTTGCTCGATCGCTGATCAGGATCCGATTTTTCCCAATCCTGATCGCTCAACCCTACTTCCATGTTCTGGAGAGCTGTAACCATTGCTGGGGGAATTTATATTTTTCCCTATCAGTATGTCTTTGGAATATGGCAGGAAATCCAGGATTTGAACACAGGACTCCAGCACTACAAGGCTGTAGTGCTGACTGCTAAGCCACCATGTTGCCCCGATGGGTGAGCTTTTTTTTTGTATGACTGCACACCACTCTTATAATCTGCAGCAATATAGAGATTTATATATCCTATTAATATGTGAGTTTGTGAGTTTGGATGTTTGTGGGTTTGTGTGTTTGGATGTTTGTTCCTCAATCACGCAAAACCCGCTCGACCGATTTGGCTGAAAATTTACACAAACATAGTCACTACACCAGATTGCGCAATAGGCTACTTTTCGTCACAATAGCGCACATACGTTTGTGCCAGGACCCCCACAAAACCCAAACTCACACCACCATCTCTGCAATCTCACACACTTTGGACCATAGCAAGCCCCCAATTTCATATTGCCCTCTGCAGCCTCGCCCCTAACCCCACACAATCACATATACATATACTTTACCACTTTGCCCCTCACCTTAACGATACTCCAGGAGGCTCTCTTTAACGCTCCGGAGCAGCCATGTTTGCTGACCCCCACTGCTCTGACAATCCGCGACACCGCCCACCCATGTCAATACCCCTAGGCAGTCTAATAAATGCAAAAACAAAAACAAAAAAAAAGGAAAAAAAAAAAAAAGTATTACAAATTCAAATCCCCCCCATTTCCCTAGAACACATATAGAAGTAGTTAAATACTGTGAAATACATACATGTTAGGTATCCCTGTGTCCGAAATCACCCGCTCTACAAAGCTATTCAAATATTTTGCCCCGACGCTTAACGCCGTAGCGGGAAACATACTAAAAGTCCAAAACCGCTATTTTTTCACTATTTTCATTATCATACAAATATCAATCAAAAGTGATCAAACCAATAGCATTTCCCGAAAATGCAACAACTAAAAACTATACCCGGCCCCGCAAAAAAACACATCCCCCGACACAGACAAATAAAAAAGTGACTGCTGTCAGAATATGGCAACTTTTACAAACAAAAAAATGTCAACACACTACTGGCAGAAAATAACAAATCATACAATGTTGTATGTCGAAGTCTATTAACTTCAAATACCTCTGTCCCAAAGACACTATGTACAGTTTATACCAACACTGTATAGCAGCTCAAATACAAATTAGCTTCAACACAAAAGTCTCACGTATTCTCTGAATTATAGCAAAAACAAGATACAAAGTTACATTTCATATCCCATACCTTATACACAGTACGAAAACCTCACCCATGCCTGTATATACCCACTGCTACAATCACCACAGACAAATACGCGGGTACCAGCTAGTGCAAGATATATATGAAAAGAGTAAACTTTTTGCAAATGATTTGCTAGTTTATTTTCATATACCTTTTTCTTTACTTATTCTAGAAACCATACTTGCAAGAATATATTCCATAACAGCTCCCTCTCCCCTCTCACAGCATACTATATCTCACATATCCACTGCAGCTGCATCTCCCTCTTCCCCCTTCTACTTACTGCTTCATAGTAGATGGATCTTTTGTTGACTGAGGAAGTTGCTGAACATTTGCAGAGAATCTTTAAGGTGGAAAATGTGAACTGCCTGCTGCTGGAATGGGAGGAAGATAATATTTTCTATGAAGAGATATATTAAAAATGTTCACAATTTACTCATGTATGAAAAAGGCAGATGCATTATCTCTGTATGATCAGGATTGGAGAACGGGCATGCAGTCTCTATGGTTATATTTAACATATATCGTATATAAATAATGATTGTGATATCACTTGCTGTTCTCTAATACCTTCCATGCTATGGGTTACCCCCTCCTCTCTACGGAAGTATGGAAGATTGACCTCATAGCAGGCTCTACTTTCTAAGACCAACATCTGCTCAGATCAGGTAGTCTTCACTTATGTCTTTAGGGTCAGATACCTTACGCTATTATATTTATGCTATTGAGAATGCAGTGTAATATTTTTTCAATTTTTTTTTTTAATCAAGCCCTAAAACTACAATTTAATTAGATTTTTTTTTCATACATAGCAGATGCATTCAGGGTTCTAGTACTTCATGCTTCTATTTATTTGCCATTACAGTATATAGAATATTTCTGACTCATTGTTCTTGCTAGAAACATGCAACTGCCTATATACACAGGTATTGCGGTAATATGTACATATCATACCGTACCATACCATACCATACCGTTACAAGAGAATAGAAATATTCTGGCTTATAGATCAGGGTTCCCTACACCAAGGGAAACGCCAAACTTTAGTAAGACTGAAATCACTTGTATGGCGGTATAGTTTTGGAAAAAGTATGACATCACCGGTGGGAGGTTGCAGGAAGTAGCTTGGGGTTCAGGGGTCCCTAAATGTGATGAGGTTCAAGATTGTAGGGTCAGAGTCTTTGGAGCCACATCTAGCGTGGGGTTGGTGATCCAACTACCAGACTTTAAAACAGATCTGTATGTTATTCTTTTTTATTCATTGATTGCATCTATATGTCTTTTTTATTGCATCTTTTATTGTTAAGCACTGTACCCTTTATCTCGTATTAAATCTCTACACATCCCCACTATTCTCATGTGAGTAAACATCATTTAGCTTGTTAGCTTTTTGGTTGCTAGTTGTGTGTGGTTTGGGTATATTGGTGTCTTGTCTACCCTTAGGCTCGGTTCACATTTGCATTCAGTTTTCCGTTGGGAAGATTTGGGAACCCCCCCCCCCAAACGAAAGCCTATACGCATTAAAAAGTGGTTAGCTAGGAATCCACATTGACCCCATAGACTATAATGGGGTCCGTGTGGCTTCCACCCAGTTTCCGCACCAAGCATGCAGAGAGAAAAGTTCTGCTTACTTTTCTCTCCGCATGATTTGTGTGGACACCGATCGGAAACCACACGGACCTCATTATAGTCTATGGGGTCCATGTGGTTTCTTAGCTAATCGCTTTTCGATACATATAGGTTTACGTTCGGAGGGCCCTAGGTGGACTCCCCGAACGGGATACCAACTGGTCGCGGTTGGAAGGAAGGACCTGCGATAGCTCCTTCTCACACTTGGGGTGAAGCAGACGATCACTTACAGTTCTGCCAAGTCCCATCAAGGTCCCATACATGGGGTGGGATTTATTCTCCCGCATGGAGGTGACCACGGACAGTATCCTTCTGTCACCCACCACCTGTACTGGGTCCAGGGGGCTCCCCAGGACAGAGCTGGCCCTCCTGATCAGCCTGTCAAGTCTATTTCTGTCCCTGGTTGATATACTGCTCCCCCAGCAGGCCACACTGAAAAAGATGGCTGAAACAACCGCAGAGTCGAAGAAGGCCCTAAGAAGTGGCCCCTGGACTCCGATGGCCCTCAGCCTCCTGAGCAGGTAGAGTCTGCTGTGGCCCTAGAAGAGAAGGTCATGTCAACCTTGTGTAGCCTATTGACAAGTGATCTGGAAGGGAGTGCGGAGGTGGAGTACCCCTTTTTATGGGTGGTGGGAAAGGTCTATAGCTACCCAACCAAATTAATGTACACTGAGCAGATATCTATTTCATGCAAGATCCCGATCCCTGGCAACAGGTAGTCAATATCTTAACCTTGGAATATCCCTTTAAGGGAAGGATAAGAAAAATTAGTATGAATTCAAAATGGCTTCTCATCCAAGGTCAGTGGATGCTTGATATCCCGAGTTAGAGTCCATTGAGTCGGGGGGCCTTGACTATTTCAGAGGTCTCCGGTTAGCGTTTGGCCCACTGTAATTTAGTAAATAAAATGCGATCCAACCCATCTCCGGAATAATTGGCTTTTTCCGCCAAGTGCATTTTCCCTTTATTTTTAGCAAATTTAACGAACATGTTCAACGATTCAATAGAGTCGGCAGATATATCTCCTTCCATTGTCAGCGGCAATAGAATAGATCCAGTGGAGGAGCTACTCTAGACATGCGGACACTTTACCCATGTTTTTAAGATCTTATTTAATGAAAACGGAGACAACAAGTGCCGTACAAAAAATCTCGAGAGAATCGTCCTTTCTTTAATGCTCGATTTACCATTAGTTTCATAAGAAAATAACTTAATAAAGTAAAGGTTACCATAGAGATCCCCATGGAAACCTCCGCTTGGTGAAACACTCATCTACACTCTACGGTGAATGGCCAAGAAATGGAAAAACATGGAATTGTGCAGATCAGAGGCAGAACTGATAGCCGACGACTGAGAAGATATAGGGGCCGCCATAGGATAACACTGGGATATCGGAAATTATCTCTTTGTCTTCTATTTTTGTAGGAATTTGGGGAAAATGTAATTCGCAACATTTTTTTTTAACAGTGGAAGATGATGATGGTAGAAGAATTTTTGTGCACACACCAATTGTGTTCCTTTTACGCCCCATGGTCATAGTATCTTCACACAATGACAAATAACTAGGGTTGAGCGATCGTGTTCGGAAAAGATCGGATTCCGATTTCACGATCGCCATCGGAATTCCGAACAGGATCTTTTTATGTGGGATCGAGATCAGTGATTTTTCCCACAATGCATTGCTTAGCCTTCACACTAGTATATGATGTATATTCAGTGTGAAGGCTCCACTGCAGTTCCATAGGAATGAATGGAAGCAGCCTTAACCCCCTGCGCGCCGGCTGCCTCCATTCATTCGAATGGAAGGCTAAACTAAATCTCTAGCAGCTACTTACCTCTAGAGATGGCTGCTCCGGTGCCCTCCTTCTTCTTGCCTCGCTGCCCCGCTTCCCAGGTTAGTGTTTAAAGCGCTAGGTAGGCGGAGCTTGTGGCTTAGAGTGTGGGCGGGTACAAGGCGGGGAGACGTGACGTCTCCCCTCCCAGTACCTGCCCACACTCTCCTAACCCGCCCACACTCTCCTAACCTGGCAGGGAGGGGGCAGCGAAGAAAGAAAAGCAGCGTGGAGCAGCAGCGAGGCGAAGGATGAAGGCACGAGGCACAGGACCAGCCATCTCTGGAGGTAAGTGGACACCAGGGGGTAGGATTGTTTTTAAAATCTGATCTCCGATTAATAAAAAAATCCCATTGACTTGCATTGGGATCGGAATTGGGATCGAGATCGGGTTCGAATGAAAAATGATCGGAAATCGGATTTTAAAATGGATCCTGAAAAGTCAAGATCGGCTCAACCCTACAAATAACCCTTAATGCCTCCACACTGTTTCCAAAAAGATCATCCAAAAAGAAACAAAAAAATGCCTCACCCACCTTATTTCATGTTTCGTTCATGCGATGAGCTTGGTCAGTTAGTACAATGATGTCACTGCACTGCCTGTGCCGACCTTAGTATGCCGGTTCCACTATTACGGTAGGACGCTTCAAAGTGGCACAGCAAAAAGCCAACGAATCCCGATTCTACCCTAGTATTCAACAATGTTCCAATTTCCAAGTCTAAAAACCAAGGGGCTCCGGTTGTTCTTCACCACAATGTTGCTGTAAGACTAAAGATGGGCAAGCGTCTCGAGATTCGTTTTGTTTCAGGTTCGGGTTCAAGTCCAAGATTTGTTTTGGGTCAAAATAACTTCAGTACAAACCACATCATAAAATAGCATAAAACATAGTGTAGAATACTCTGAGAGCTCCAATTTCTAGCTCTCTGAAAGTTTCATTATTATACCATGAGGTCCCTTCAGAGTATGATAGGTGTAGGCCCACCTTCCATTACCTCGTTTAGGGACTTGAATCATCCGACATCCTCTCTCTGCATCCTCGATGACATTATGAATCTGTGATTGGGACCCAGCACTCCACAGGACTATAAATAATCGAAAAAAACGTGGCACTCACCCTTTACGTAAAAAATCCAAGCTTTATTGAAGAAGTCCAAGTAAAAACATATACAATGGGAGGAGGCACACTCCAGGCTATTGCCTTTTTTTGGTAGTGCCACCTTGCTCCACATATACTCCACAGGACTCTTGGTGTGCCCATGTGACCATTGGTGGCCCACTCACAGGCTTCAGTGGTGACCCCGGGCCTATGACTTCAGCAGAAGATCACTTGACACCACTAGGAGGCCAAACAAAGGTAATGGAAGTTGAGTATGATGGGGGTTTTTTTTGTCACCTCCTCCGGGCTTCCACCAATTATACTCTGGGGTCTGAATAGAGTCGCCATTTTAATTCTATCAAAGAGAATCTCCATTTGTTTGGTTTAGTAAAAAATTCAACAATTTGTAATATTAGGGCCGAAGTCAGCTCAGTGCTCTATGGTTCTCCCATCTCTACTCTAGACCTGATGGGTTGGGGGTGGTATTGTGTAGGAAGACGTCTATAATTGTAACTGTGGTTCGACTTCCATGATTATAAAAATGATTGGAGGTCTAGGAGGTTTGGCTCCCACCAGTTTGGTAATGACGGAATATCCTAGTAACCTCTTATATGGTGTATGGTGGAAGATCCTCTTTAGTACTAGGACTCGAACTGATTGGGTTCCCACTACTTCTTTTTGCTTTACCCTCTTCTGATCTCTCCAATGCTGCTTAACTACATCCGTTTTCCCTGACTTGGACTGTCTAGTATAACAGGTTTTTCACATATCACATATTCCAGGATCTTCAGACCAAGCAGCTGACTCTTATTCCAGATTCTAAGAAATCCTCTAACTAGCATTCCTCTGAAAATAGTCATCCAGCCAATTGTTCATCCTACAATGACTTCATCGCATCCGGACAAGCTTCATTTACAAAGCCAAGTCAACAAAGCTTCTTCCTCCAACGCAGAAAATTGTTCAGAGGCTCTGGCCATCTCCGAGTTTCTCATTTTATGCCTCTTTATACGCTACTTCCAGAACATCTTAGTCCTTACAATCCATTATAATGAGGCGTCTTGAAGGGCTTCTCTGCCCCTTAAGGCTGCTTTGAATAAACCCGACTTGGTAGAAAAGTTTGTGGACCATAGGTTGATTTTACTAGTACTAGTAGCGCCACCGCAGGGGAAATGAAGCATTACACAATGTCCATTGAAATAAGTGTGACGAAATGAATATGAATACATGTTAGCAAAAAGTCCCAGAAAAGTCTACATAGGAGGGATGTGCCAACAGTAAGAGATTTTCATAAAGAGACTTTAGAGTATAATAGTGATTCATGGGTGTTGAGACCCAAAAAATTTGGGTTCAGTCCAACTCAAAATTTTTGCAAATTTTTTAGCGAGTCCCGTTCACCCATCTTCTACCTGTCTCCTGTTTCTTGCTGTGTGTTAGGATTGGGTCCCACAGGTTCTCGCACCTGCGGGTCAATCTAACTCTTGTCCTCGGCCTCGGGTAGTGAGGTGTCTGGAGTGTAAGTCCAGCTTTCGGCCTACTGAGCATGCTCAGACATTTTGTAGACGCTCAGAGGCTAAGTGCCATTCTTTCCCTACTGAGCATCCTCAGACATTTTGGAGCCACTCAGAGGTTAAGTCCCATTTTGCCAATACTGATCATGATCGGTGACATCATGGTCTCCGCCCTGTTGGGCGAGGACTAGCCTTTATATGGTGTGAGCCGACACCCGCCCGGTGCTCACACTTTGACTAAGTACCTTAAGACAGGAGGTTAGGGCCAGGTTCCAGTTAATGGTAGAAGCAGTCTCTAGGGATCTAGGTAGGATTCATTGGCTCTGCTAGTGGGAATCAGTAGCCCATTTAACTGTCTACTCACTTAGTAGCTCCTAGCTGTTGCAGGAGCATGTTTTGTTGCTGACCTGGGGTGAAGTTTAACCCTTGGCAGCCTTGCTGTTTCAGCTGTACTGTGCACCTGTCCAGTGAGGTTAACTGGAAAGGTGTTGTTGCAGCTTGTTCACATTGTGTACCGCGCCAGATGACTGCCAGTGCAGTTTAACTGGTAGCACACTGTTCAGACCTTACAGCCGCCCATCTGGGCCTGTGGACCTCGCTGTAGTGCCTTGCAGACTAGCGGGTCTGCCATTTAAAAATATTATTTTTAAATATATACACAGAACCGTAACACTGTGCTATTGAATACATATTAGCAAGATGTTATAAGAGGTATACAGTATTTGCAAAGTTGTATATACATATATTTATGTTTCACATACATTGTAGCAATACAAACTAATTTTATAGGCCATCTGTGTGCGCATGGGCCATCCCCAAAGTCTCAGACCAGCACATCACTACCCTGTGTCTACCTGGCATCCCGCAGATACAGATTTGTTCCTCTTATTATTTATCTGAAGATCTTCACAAGTTCACGAGCCGCTATTATCGGCTCCTACAGGAAATGAAGGCTCCTTCGCCTCATCGTGGTGATTATTCATTCGCTTCTGATGGACATATGGCAGGACGGGCTGATAGATGTACAGCTACAAAGATTAAGCAACTGATGAACATTCCAGATTGGCAATCTTGGACAACATTTCTCTGTTGCTCAGAGTGTAGGTTGGGAATATTTTCGAGGGCGGTATAAGATTACAGATTCTCTATTACTTGGCATTTCCATACATAAATACCGCATTACATTAGCTACAAGAGCTAACTGAAAGGTCAAAGTGTATTTACAGGGTAAAACTGTGCGACAGAAGGGAACGGCGTGCACCAATCTCCGTTTACAGCGTTGTGTTTGTACAGACTTATCTGGTGGCTGTATAGGTTTAAAGGGAAGTTATCAGAAAATTACAAATTATTTTCATCAGGTTTTCATTAGATATGGAGTTAAATAAAATGGTGATATTTTGATTTTCATTACTAATGTTAAAATAGTATTGAAATATTGAAGTTTTTACACTTGCCACTAGAGAGTGACTATATCCTGTTGCAGTTCACGTGACAGCTTTGTTGTATTGACTGGGACAGAGTATGGGAAAAATATGCAAATATGTTTCCCAATATGTAAATAGGGAAACAGTGCCTCTGTTTGCTGCCCTCTAGGGGTAGCTCCCTTGAACATCATGCTCGAGTTTCCAACAAACCCTTATTGCAACGATGCGGGGTTCTGCCAAGTCAGTATCCCAGCTGTGGACAGTGCTCTTTCGATCTGATTGGATCTCTTCAGCACAGCCTAGGGAAAACTGACTTGGCAGAGGTGAGAGATTTCTAGACCAGATTATGGGGATAATGTCACTCCTTGAGGAGAGACCACCTTCTCAGGTGTGTGGAGTCTTACAGAAGCCATTTCAGCTCCACTATGGGGATTATGGGAAAAATATGCAAATCTGTTTCACCCCAACCAGATCAAAAACGCACTGTCCACAGCTGGGATACTGACTTGGCAAAATCCCAGATCGTGGCAGTAAAGGCTTGTTGGAAACTCGGGCATGATGTTCAAGGGAGCTACCCCTAGAGGGCAGCAAGCAGAGGCACTGTTTCCCTATTTACATCTTGGGAAACAGATTTGCATATTTTTCCCATAATCCTCCTAGTGGAGTTGAAATGGCTTTTTGTAAGACTCCACACACCTGAGAAGGTGGTCTCTCCTCAAGGAGTGACATTATCCCCATAAACTGGGACAGAGTAGGCAGAGTCATCTTGATATCATTAATGAGTGTGTTAACGTAATGACTGAAGATGGGTGAACTTCTTGAGATTTGTTTCATGATTGAGTACAAGGTTCGTTCCCTAGTTTTCTATGAGACTGGCCCAGAGAAGGTGTAAACAATAATGAACAGTTATGTTCATCTTCTCAGTCCCCCCCCCCCCCTGGGTTTTCTGGTGCATTTATAGTCCCCTTTCAACCTCTTCCGGCCTACTGGGTGATGTCAGCAGTCCCGGGTTACTTCTGAGGTCAGTGATTGGTCTTAACATTCACGTGAGGTCATGTCATGTTCTTGCATCTAAGTGTCATTGTCTTAATTGACATGCTAATATTTTTATATTGAGAATTTCTTTATCTTATACACTTGGCGCTAGGGATGGGTGAATTGGCGAATGGAGAGTCTTGATGTCTTTGACAAACTAAAATGGGCACTACATTATACTTTGGGGTGTCTTAAGACCCCAAAGTATAATAGGTGGAGGCCTAGGGAAGATGCAAAAAAATTAAACCTTCATACTTAACTTCCATACCTCTTTTTGGCCTCCTCGTTGTGTCAAGTGCTCTTTTGGTAACGTCATGGGCCTGGGGTCACCAGCAAGGCCTGTGATTGGGCCCAATCACAGGTGTATAATGTCACAGAGGAGGCAGAAAGAGAGGGCCAGATGCCCAAAAGAGGTAAGGAAAGGTAATTATGAGTGTTTATTTAATTTTTTTCACCTCTTTTGGGCCTCGTTGAGTCATCTGGCGCTCTTGTGGTGACATCCAGTACTCTTCTATGACATCAGGTGTGCTGGTTGCCCAATCACAGGCTTCATCCTTGACCCCAGAGTATAACGATCACTTTTCACTTTGACATAAAATGGCTGAATTTGCCTTAGAGAGCTAACAAAACGAACCAGGACCCCCGAGCCCCCAAACCATCACCAATAATGAATCTTGAGAGATTCTCCCTTCTCTACTTGATACCCAAGACTCATTTCCGAATGTGCCCCGTTCACTCTACAGAACATACACAATACATCGATGTGTAACGTTTCTGCTTGTCGAGTTGATACATTGTATCCAATTTGCCATAGAAATAATTTTTCATCTATACATTAACCCCAACATCAGTAACCCCCTAGGCACTTGCCCCGGACTGTAGAGTAAGCGACAACTTCTCTTATGACATTTCTTGGCGTTTTTGCCCACCACCAACCTTCACCTATAGCGAATTTTACGTCTCGGCTTTCAGACCTTACTGTGTGAACGTTACATCGGAGCTGAATGTCACTTTAAAGCTGGAAAATCAAATATGTGGGTAATGAATGTTTGTTATTTGAGGCTGTTCATGGTAAATCAGTAGATGGACAGCCCGAGCACAGAAGATAAATCTCCTCCATCCAGAGTTGGCTTCTAATCAGAATTGGCAATTAGAGAGTGCGGGTAATATTTTTACAGCTGTTGTATTAATAACACATAGAGTGTATCCAGCCAGGATTTGTTGTAGACACCTCAGCAGAGTGAATGATGCAAATAACAGATGGATAGAGAGCACTCTTATAAACACTTAGAGAGATATTACCGTCATATTGAAAAGGAATTTACTAAAGCCCTATTTATAATAATGAGCCAAGAGAATGTTCTGTGAGAAGGAGAAAAATAATTGATGCGTATATCCGTGTAATAGGCAGTGCGAGAGGGATCGGATGGAAGGAAAATAGCACAATTCTCACTATCTTATGTACAGTCTATTGGAAGGCTCACGATATGGATAATGGGGGGATAGAACCTTATTTCAAGGGCAATTCTACTTAAGAATTCTGTTCAGGTTCAGTTCGCGTTTGCTTTGTGGCTTACTTTTATGACAGCCATGCCACCAGTGAAGTTTGTTGTGGTATTCATTGACTGGAAAAATAACCGTTGAATACAAATTTCCAAAAAATCTTGGGTTTGACTAGACATGAGATTTTTTGGGATTCTCCATGCAAGAATCATCATTATAATCTGTGGTCTGAAAAAGTAAAAAGTTGAGGCCCAGGGGATGTGAAGAAAAGTATTAAACTCTGATACTCATCTTCCCTTCCCTCCACTGGGGTCCTCACAATGTCCAGTGCTCCTTCAACTTAGGTTCTCCTCCAGCCTTCTGGTTGACCTCAGTGGCCCCGGGGGACTGCTGAAGCCTGAGATTGGGTCAATAGTCACATTGGGTAACACCAATGTCATAAGGCCTAGGTCAAAGCATCATGAGGTTGGCTGAACCAATGGGTTCAGCAATCTCCAAAGTCATTGACTAGATGAAGGTGGCTGGAAGAGGACTGAAGAAGTCTGCAAAAGAGTGCCAGATGTCACGAGGGAGTCCCGGAGAGGTGAGAGAATGCGAATATCAGCATTTATTATTTTTTCACACCTCCCTTGGCCCTCTGGTTACTATACTCTGGGGTTTGAAGAGACCCCCAAGCATAATAATAGCTCTTTTGAGGTGACTAAACAAGTCTGAACCAAAACTGGTTGACAAGCCTTGCAAATGGTTAAGGTTTGTCCATCTCCAATCCTTCCAGGTATGTTCTTTCACTTTCTGAGTATCTTCTATCCCTTCCTTCTCCACCCTAGGCATTATCCTCAATGCTCTGGGTAACATTTATCTCCTCTCCTACTAGGTATCATCTCCTTCATCCAGGTGTCTTCTGTTTCCACTGCTGCATACTATATCCCCCATTATGGGTATCATCTCTCCCATCATATACCATGTGGGAACCAGGACCCTCAAAAAGGTGACCCATGGGGTTAATGATATCTTCTGGTCCCCTTCCTGAAGTAAATTGGACTAAAACTATTGATGTTGAGAGATCAGAGGAGAACCAAGAGAGCCCAGTGTCCTTGAGGCCGACTGAGCGGAGCATAGCGAGGAGAAGTTGATGGTTAACAGTGTCAAAAGCTGCAGAGAGGTCCAGAAGAATAAGAAGAGAAAAGTCACCATTAGATTTAGCCATTAGCAGATCATTGGAGACTTTTGTGAGGGCCGTTTCAGTAGAGTGCAGAGCACAGAAACCAGATTGTAAGGGGTCAAGCAGAGAGTTAGCAGAGAGATAGCAGATTAGACGAGAATAGACCAGGCGTTCCAAGAGTTCAGAGATGAAGGGGAGGTTAGAGACGGGTCGATAGTTAGCAGCACAGGATGGGTCCAGGGAGGGTTTTTTCAATAGTGGGGTTATAACAGCATGTTTGAAAGAGGTTGTGAAGATTCCAGGAGAGAGAGAGGTTAAATATTTTAGTAAGGTAAGTAGTGACAGCAGGTGACAGAGATTGGAGAAGGTGTGAGGAGAAGGGGTCACTACTGCAGGTTGTAGAGCGAGATGAAGAAAGTAGCTGAGAGACTTCCTCTTCTGTAACAGGTTCAAAAGATGAGAATGGACAGTCTGAAGTGCGGTTGGTGAGGGAGTCCGTACTATGGTAGGTGTGGGAATCAATGCCACCTGGAGTTTGGGCAGTTATTTCATAACGGATCTTATCAATTTTATCATGGAAGTAAGTGGCCAGGTCATCAGCACTAAGGTTGGTGAATGGAGTCTGCACTATGGGTGTGAGTAAGGAGTGAAAAGTTTCAAAAAGCCTTTTAGGGTTGCTGGAGAGAGAAGAGATGAGGGCGGTGAAATAGTCTTGTTTGGCGAGGTGAAGGGCAGAACTATATGTTTTAAGCATAAATTTGAAGTGGAGGAAATCTGCAGGTGAGCGTGATTTTCTCCAGAGACGTTCGGCACACCTAGAGCACCGCTGAAGAAATTGTGTCTGTGGCGTGTGCCAGGGTTGCTGCCTCCTATGTGGGACTTTACGAGTGGAGGGGGGAACCACCTCATCCAATGCATTTTTAAGGGTTTCATTATAGTGACTGGTGGCCAGATTGGGACAGGAGATTGAGGAGATGGGGGACAGAGAGGACTGTAGAGTATCTGAGAGGTGCTGGGTGTCGATAGCACGCAAGTTCCTATATGTGTGTTGGGTAGGGGTATCTTGTGAAGGGGAGAGGGCACTGGTGGTGAGAGATAGAAGATTATGATCAGAGGGGCAGACAAGAGTTAGTAAGTTTAGAAACTGTGAGGAGTTGATGGAAGACAAAATCAATCGTGTTGCCATCTACATGTGTGGCGGAAGAAGAACATTGTGAAAGCCTATCACAATGTCTAACGTAAACCCTTAACCTTCCTCTGTCCCCGCTCCCACATTTCCCCACATGATATGATGTCATCTCATGCTAACTTTATCTGTCCAAGCTCCATCCACATGTTAAAGGACACGGCTGTCGATGGCTCATAAAGTTTTATGTTTGTGTAATGACAGTCACCTCTATTACAAAAGTGTCTGACCTCTGTATAAGCAATATCGCCTCTGCTACCTCTTGTGTCACCCCCTCTACCTCATAGATTGTAAGCTCTTGTGAGCAGGGCCCTCAGTCCCATTGTGTGAAATGACTTTCTTTGTAATGTATCTTCCTGTCTGTATTTGAACCCTAAAAATTCTACAGCGCTGCGGAATATGTTGGCGCTATATGAGTAAAATTTATTATTATTATTATTATTATTATTGTGAAAGACCAAGAGAAGTGGTTCATGAGAGAAACTGTGAGGCAGCTGGGGAATGAGGGGTGTTAAAGTCGCCCATGATGAGGGTAGGAATTTCACTGGATAAAAAGTGGGGAAGCCAAGAAGCAAAGTGGTCCAAAAATTGGTAGGGTGAGCCAGGTGGACGGTAGATCACGGCTACATGTAAGGAGAGTGGGCGGAAAAGTCTGATAGCATGGACTTCAAATGAGGGGAACGTGAGTGAGGGTACTGGTGGAATGGACTGAAAAATGCACTGTGGTGACAGAAGTAAGCCTACCCCACCACCCTGCCTGTTGTCAGGCCTAGAGATATGTGAGAATTATAGGCCACCATGAGATACAGCAGCAGGGGAGGCCGTATCTGACTGCTGGATCCAGGGCTCAGTAAGGGCGAGCAGGCTGAGGGATTTACTAAGGAATAAGGTGAGGGGAAGGAACACGGTAAATATTGATGAGGTTTGTAAATATGAAGGGTCCCTATGCTTAAAGGGTTTGTACAAGACTTCAAAAACATGGTTGCTTTCTTCTTCTCAGGAAGGGACATCATGTCCGTTGGTCACATGGCCATACTGCAGCTTAACCCTTGTACCATTTAGAATAGTGGGTATAGCTATAGGGGGTGCAGGGGTAACACCCCTGAGAGCACCTCAAAAGTAGTAACTGTTACAAAGTTTTGAGCAAAAAATTGCCTTGCATGCCAGAAAATTAGCGTACAAAGCATAATAAATCTGCCCCATCGTTTTCACATTAGCGCCCTCTACAGAACGCTGCTGTGTTTCTTGACTTTGTATGTAGGGCAGTCATGGCACCAGCTTACATTTATTCTACTTCGGAGGTGCTTGTCTGACTTTTTGTCTTTGCAATTTTGTCTTTTAGATAGATGGGATTTGCAAGAGAAAATATTCTAATTCTAGAAAGATTTCTACTGAGGTCTCTTGTGCTAATAACATCGGGGGTAATACGGTGTCTGTAAGTCAAAAAATGGAAAGATCATAACAAGAGAAAATAGGAGATTAAAGGCTAAGAATTTCAATGGTTTCTATGGAAACAAAGTCCATAGACACAAAAACAAAAATTAAAAGAAAATAAAGAAAACAACTAAACCTTCGGGGTCAATTACAGTAATAGTGAGTATCAGAATAAAGAAAAAAGCTGCGTCCTTTTAAAATTGCCATTTGATTTTTGATGGATAGAGAAGGTTTTGTTTTTTTTTTGTTTTTTTTTTCAGCCTAAAGGGCATTGCACAGGGTAACCCACCAATAAATATAGAAAGTACAACCCGAAAACTCCTCTCTGTATCAAATGTATACAATCATCCTAGTTTGTGGAACTAAAGAACTATTTTTATTAATCTCCTTTAACTTAGTCCACAAATAGATGATAGCAGGACCACTGCTGATAATAGTGGTGAGGGGTTTACAGGAGCCCTGACAGTGTTATACACTATGTTTTATAGATAGGTACCTAGGAGCCCTGACAGTGTTATACACTATGTTTTATAGATAGGTTCCTAGGAGCCCTGACAGTGTTATACACTATGTTTTAAAGATAGGTTCCTAGGAGCCCTGACAGTGTCATACACTATGTGTTATAGATAGGTTCCTAGGAGCCCTGACAGTGTTATACACTATGTTTTATAGATAGGTTCCTAGAAGCCCTGACAGTGTTATACACTATGTATTATAGATAGGTTCCTAGGAGCCCTGACAGTGTCATACACTATGTTTTATAGATAGGTTCCTAGAAGCCCTGACAGTGTTATACACTATGTTTTATACATAGGTTCCTAGGAGCCCTGACAGTGTCATACACTATGATTTATAGATAGGTTCCTAGAAGCCCTGACAGTGTTATACACTATGTTTTATACATAGGTTCCTAGGAGCCCTGACAGTGTTATACACTATGTTTTATAGATAGGTTCCTAGGAGCCCTGACAGTGTCATACACTATGTTTTATAGATAGGTTCCTAGGAGCCCTGACATACACTATGTTTTATAGATAGGTTCCTAGGAGCCCTGACAGTGTTATACACTATGTTTTATACATAGGTTCCTAGGAGCCCTGACAGTGTTATACACTATGTTTTATAGATAGGTTCCTAGGAGCACTGACAGTGTTATACACTATGTATTATAGATAGGTTCCTAGGAGCCCTGACAGTGTTATACACTATGTTTTATAGTAGGTTCCAGGAGTCCTGACAGTGTTATACACTATGTTTTATAGATAGGTTCCTAGGAGCCCTGACAGTGTCATACACTATGTTTTATAGATAGGTTCCTAGGAGCCCTGACATACACTATGTTTTATAGATAGGTTCCTAGGAGCCCTGACAGTGTTATACACTATGTTTTATACATAGGTTCCTAGGAGCCCTGACAGTGTTATACACTATGTTTTATAGATAGGTTCCTAGGAGCACTGACAGTGTTATACACTATGTATTATAGATAGGTTCCTAGGAGCCCTGACAGTGTTATACACTATGTTTTATAGTAGGTTCCAGGAGTCCTGACAGTGTTATACACTATGTTTTATAGATAGGTTCATAGGAGCCCTGACAGTGTCATACACTATGTTTTATAGATAGGTTCCTAGGAGCCCTGACATACACTATGTTTTATAGATAGGTTCCTAGGAGCCCTGACAGTGTTATACACTATGTTTTATACATAGGTTCCTAGGAGCCCTGACAGTGTTATACACTATGTTTTATAGATAGGTTCCTAGGAGCACTGACAGTGTTATACACTATGTATTATAGATAGGTTCCTAGGAGCCCTGACAGTGTTATACACTATGTTTTATAGTAGGTTCCAGGAGTCCTGACAGTGTTATACACTATGTTTTATAGATAGGTTCCTAGGAGCCCTGACAGTGTTATACAGGGACAGGTAAGAAACAGTAATTTTTTATATTTAACCCCAGAGTATAATAATTATTTATGGGTGTCCACTATGGGCTATAATACTGTGTGCAGGGGCCACTATGGGGGATAATACTGTGTGCAGGGGCCACTAAGGGACATAATACTGTGTGCAGGAACCACTATGGGCTATAATACCATGTGCAGGGGCCACTAAGGGACATAATAGAGTGCGGAGGAGGGTCTCGGTCGAGGTCTTCAGCGTCGGTGTTGGTTGGGGGGGGCCATGTCAAAAGTTCGCCACAGGGCCCCACCATTCCTAGTTACGCCATTTGTTAGACTCCTAAGACTCCTAAACCGGTAAAGGGTATGCCTCTTCAATGCGTCTGAAGGGAAATCTACAACAACTCATAGAGGGCATAGATTTCCACCATTATTTCCACCAAATTGCTAAATTAATAAAATGGCACGCTCTTGCCAAATCCCTTTTTATATGAAAAGGGGTCCTATAACCATCAGCTTTGTGCAATCTGTACATTTTAGCAACATTTACATTTCCTATTCTTTCTATATTTCGGTCCATAACTCCATGAGTCTTTCCATTTGATGACTAGAGATGGGCGGACCCTCCAAGATTTGTTTCGGGTGGCTCGGATGTCAGGTTACATTTGGGTCGAAGTGAAATTATTATATTCATTTTTCAGACCACAGAGTATAACAGGTGGAGGCCCAGGGAAGGTGTAAAAATTAACAAACATTTATAATTGTCTTCTCGCACCTTTTTTGGCCTCCTTGGGGCAGAGCTGTCTCTAATTCTCCTAGGTGATTTCACGACAAGGACATGTTGAGCATCATGACATCATGATGTTCATCGTGCCCAATCACAGGCCTAAATTGTAACCCCAGGGACATGACATCACAGGAGAGTGCCTGGACACTCTAAGGCCTAAAAGAGGTGAGAGAGGTGAGTATAAATGTTTTTTTTGTTTTTTTTACACCTCCCTGTACCTCCACCTATTATACTTGGAGGACTGAAGAGACCACACAGTATAATTATTTACCATAATGCATGTTGCGGTGATCACTTTAGCTCATCCAGAATGAATCCCCACTTGTTTGGTTTATTTAAAATTTGGGATATTCGGTTTGAACTTGGCTCATGCTGAAGTGGTTTGCCAATCTCAACTGGTGGCTAATAGAGATGAGCGAAGACTAAAATGTCCGAGGTTCGAAATCCGATTCGAACAGCCGCACACTGTTCGACTGTTCAAACGGATTTCGAACCCCATTATAGTCTATGGGGGAAAATGCTCGTTTCAGGGGTACGCAAAATTTGATAAAATTATACTTACCAAGTCCACGAGTGACGGTCGGGCTGGATTCTCCTTGAAGTCTTCTCCCGGTGCAGCGCCCCTGCGGCGTCTTCTGGCTGGAATTCACTCTGCCTAGGCATCGGTCGGTCATCAGGCCAGGCATGCGCAGTCAGCTCTGCCTAGGCCGGATGCCTAGGCAGAGTGAATTCCAGCCGGAAGACGCTGTGGGGATGCTGCACGGAGAAGACTTCTAAAGGTAGGAGAAGAACCAGCATTGATTGGCAGAATGTATAGCATATAGCATGTATAGCTGGTTCTGCATCGTACCTTAAACTTCGAACAGCTAGTAGTGTTCGATCGAGTACGAGTATTTCGAATACCGTAGTATTCGATCGAACACCTACTCGATCGAACACTACTCGCTCATCTCTAGTGACTAACTTCTCTTTTCCCATGTAAAGGTTAATGTTGTCCTTTCTGACAGGGGAAGGTTGTGTATCATAAATCTTCTCACTCCAGTGCACCAGAGAGCAGAGATGATGCCATCTATGAAAAGGAATTACAAAAGAGATTGAGACTTTTATCCATCCCTAGTGTGGTGAGGAGAACCTGTGGACCCCCCCCCCCCCCCCCCCCAGGTTAGAGGCCCGGTCGCAGCTGTGATAACTATGACCCCAATGACAGTAGATGCATATATGCGAACATTCCAACATGTCAATGGACGGGGTTTGGGGGGGAGGGGGCCATTATATAGCTAACAGAGATCACCTTTACTTTGCAATGGTGTAAATTAAATAAAGTAATTCACAATTTCGGCAACCTGCGGCGAGCCTGCATCACGGATCGGCGCCATTCTCTCCTGCCATCCCGAACGCACATTATTAAACCCGTATTTATTTCCGAGGGAATGCCATTTAAACGCTAAAAGGCATTTATGCAAATGTTGTTATGTTGTCATAGAAACAGGGTTAAACACAGCTCATTGATACTTGGGCAGACAATTAATGATCACACTTGGCATTTGGCAGGTAATAGAATGGAAAATTCAGATACACAAGCTGCAAACAATTAAATTTAATTTATATTAGGTCAACCTATTCAGCATAATACAATGCGAGCCGCAGAGCAAACAAATACTGAATAATGGAGGGGAAGACGGCGGCTCGCCATGGTGCAGGTGAACACATCTACATAGAGATGAATAGGCAAAGCAAACGATATTAGGAAAATGTTGGCAAAACAAAGACGTGCGAGTGATAGGTTCATGGTATGCCCAATATTCGAGTGCCACCTGCGGAGGACGGTGGCAATTTCAAGTACAGTCGTTGACAAAAAATAACGCATCAGGTCGGAGTCGTTGGACTGGACTGAAGCTTTCTCAGTGTGATCTAATGATCTATGGAAGTGATCATAGTACAAGAGCAAAAAGAGAAGGGTATTGGGGAAACTGAACAATTGGGCAGAGACTCTAGGACCTTGTTGGGCGCGTCTAGCCTAGGTTCTGTATGGTATCCTGTGCACAGATGTTACAGCTTGGCCCGTTGGTCCTGCACGCTCGTAGGTTGGCGACGTCCCAGATGGTCCCATAAGTACTCAATTGACGATAAATCTGGGGGCCGGACAGGACAAGGACGTGTTGTAATCTGGTGGAGACATTACTGGGATACCCTTGTTTGTGGACGAGCATTATCCTGCTGAAAAATGCCAGGTGTCTGTCCTGCCATGAGAGACAACACATGTGGCCGCAGGACGTCCTGTACATATCACTGAGCTGTTAGTGGCCTTGTATGACTACTAGGCTTCACCGTCTGTCCAGATCATCACACCAGCAGGGGGCAGTGTATCATGCCATTGCAAAGGTTGGATTGAAAAGCTCACCACAAGACCTCCATAATCAAATTCGACCATCACCGGATGCCAAACAGAACTTGGATTTGGTGCTAAAGACAATCCAGGTTTCTCATTCACTACATCACTACAAAAGAAGGTGACAGTGGCTGGCTGTCAATGGTACAGCCCATAATGTCACCAAAGTGCCTGGATAGAGACAGGGGGTGTGTAACGAAGGCGCCCCCCGTGTCTGGATGGTGGAAAAGGAGACTGTGGCACCAGATAAAATGATCTACTCTACTGGTGGTCTGTCTGGGCTGTCCATGGCCTGTTCACTATGTCCACCTGCTGATATAACCACTGCTCTTAATACCTCCTAATGGCTTAAGTCTGTCATCCGGGAAATATGTCTTTGAGTGTGTCGTAGAGGCATTTCTCTCACTAAGAGGTACACTACCCAAAAGTAGCCTCTGAGAGCCATTTTATAGGTCGGAAAGGGAAGCACTTTTACATCCTCATAACTGTTTCGTGAATTTTACAGAAATCTAATCCTTATGGGCAGGTTAATTTTTGACAATAAGTTGTCCATCATCAATTTTACTTATTCCTACCAGGAGTCAAAACTAGGCTCATCTTCATCTCGGGAAACACTTAATTTAGCTGTCTTATTTCTATAGCTAAAATTCTAGCCAAGATAAGTTGCATGGTTAACACCCTCAGCACTTTGGGCAATCCCCCCATATTCTCTTATAGCTCTACCCTGACCTCCAGAGGCATAACCTGAAACTCCCGGTCCCTAATGCAAAATATCTATTGGGCAACCACTTGCCATCTGCAGTCTATAATAGTGGTGTTTTATGTAGGCTCCAAAGCTCGGTAACACCCCTCTACACCCCTATAGCTAAAGCCCCTAGAGTCCCTCACAACTTATTTTCAGAGCTGGGAGGGTTATCAAAAAGGATGTCTCATCAGAGAACAATGTCCATAATGAGGTCCGCAGGGCGATCAGTCCTGCGCTCGACATTCCTGGCAAACAGCTGATTTTACAAGGGATAGTTACAGTTAATGCAAGGAAATGTGTTATATGATGACCAATGACCATGCAGATAAATAGTCTAAGCCAGAAGACTAGCAGAATGGCAGCGTCCCATGGTCACAGCTGTTAGGTTACTTGCAAATCTTGCCTAGTTGTCCCTATTCTTACCCACTGCTGGAGAGGAGGTTCTTCTTCTGCTAAGATATTCTAGCCTACAAGGTTCTGCAAAGGTCTTCTGTCTGCATTCTACCTATGTATCGATCCTGGCTTGCTATTTGATTTGTACCTGATCTTCACTCAGCTGATTTTCTGTGTCTGACCCTGGCTTGTTCCTGACCTCTGATCTTGTGCCACCAGCCATGACCTGCTGCCTGTTTACTGACTCTTTGCATACTCTTCCAGCCCTGACCTCAGCTTGTACTGGACTACTCTGATGTCTGTTCCTTCAGTGCTTTTTTTATTTATTTATTTTATATAGATTGTGAACCCCATATAGGAATCACAATGTACATTTTTCCCCCTATCAGTATGTCTTTGTAGAATGGGAGCTAATCCATGCAAACACAGGAAGAACATACAAATTTCTTGTTGTTCTTGGCGGGATACAAACCCAGGACTCCAGCGCTGCAAGGCTGCAGTGCTAACCACTGAGCCAATGTGTTGTCCCTTGTTCCTTCAGTATCACCCTCTGTTAATTTGTCTGGGTTAACTGTCACCTACACCAAGACTAATTCTAGAGGTAGCAATCTGATGGTCTCCTGCAGCAAAGTCCAGATCCTTGTATTGGGTGAAACTAGAGGGTATGAAAAACAGGGGCCCGCCTACACAGCACCCTCAGGAGTAGCCCAAAAGTCAAACCACCCTAACCAATTTGTCTGTCACTATTCAGAACTCCCATGACTCTACTATCCCATACTCTCACGATATTTAGGATGGGGCAGTAGACCAATGGTAGAATTGAAGCTTACCACATCACTCCAAACAAGCCAAGTAAGGGGGCAACTCAGAGGGTTACCTAAATTTCATAATTCTCAATATAATTCCCATCATGCTCCACTATAGACATTTTTTTAACCATTGGCAGTGTCAGCCAGTATTCTGTTGGTACCATCTTCAAGTCCGTCAACGTCCATGACTGTGCCAACACGTATACCATCCACAGGCTCCAGTTCCCTATAGGCATAAGCCTTAATGCCCCCATGGGTCCTAGCCCTAGTGCCTCAATGAATGCACCTCACCGTGCCCCAACAGTGCCAGTCATTATTCATCTGCCCGCCACGTAGAGGGCACACACATGTAACGTTCTGCTCTTGCATTAATCTATTTCATCAGTGCAAGGGGGAAAAAAACGGGACAGCTGTCACTTGACAGCTCTCCTAATGGATGGTCTTTTGACAGCTGCATCTGCAAGATCAGATGTACCACTGCTGATCAAGTAGGGAGTCATTGTGTTGCCACCCTCCTCCTCCTCCCTGCGACTAGTCTCCAGCACCTCATCCTGAAATCTATAGGCAATAATAAGACTCATAATGGAATCTTCCTATGTGACTGAACTCACCCTTTAAGTAATATTACATTCTATAATATAGAAATTCAAGACAACACATTTAATTTTGCAGAAGAAGAAAAAAAAAATCAACGTTGCGAAAGGATGAACAGTGAATGCAAATTGAAACTCATAAGCATTAAAAATTATCCTGTTTTATCAAACTCATTTCCTATCTTTTTCCTCTTCCTTGCAAACCCGTCTCATCTACTCCAGCCACAGCCATAAATATTACCCAGTAATCAGGTTTTCGACATTTATTATTTTCTTCCACCTCGCCTTCTCAAATATTTGTCTCAATTGTAATCCAACTGTGTAATTTCTCTTTTATTGCCTCCTTAATTTGCACCGGGCATCTTTAATAAATTTAGAAAAGGTTTAATTATATAAGCATAAAACAGACATCCTCGCATTACCGAAGGTCTCTATTAAGATCTTCGTATCAGGGGCGGTAGATAGACGGCCTGCTGTACAGAGTGGACGGCTATGCCGGAGGGAATAATCTGCTCAGAGTAACAAAAATGTATACAAAATGGGGTTTTCTGGGTCTAAAATGGTCAAATTCCAAATTTTTTTTTTTATATTTTGACCTTAAGAGGGTTGTCTGTTATCAGGGACTCCAAACAATAAGCTCTGCATAGTGTATACCACTGCAAAATAACCCATAAATCAGTCATAGCCTGTAAGAGAACATGTTTGGAGGTGTGCAATTATCTAGCATCACCCCCGCAGGGCAAGTAAAGTATTGCACTTATTTTTTTTAAATCTAATGGGATACTCCAATATAGGATATCCTTTTTATGTTTTATTTTTTTTTTTCTGGTTTTCCCCAGCAGGTAACAGGCTCTTTTAACTTACCAATCCTCACTCCTGCTCATAACCACTGCTATTCACCTTTCCTTACCTCTCCTGGGCTCTCTCATGGTCCTTTTTGGTCATATTCTCACCTCTCTGGTCTCCTTGTACTACAGGTCTGTGACATTGTTGCACCCCACATGACTGCTGAAACCCCCACGGCGCATGACATCACCTAGGAGGCCGGAAGGCTGGCAAAGAGGACCATAAGGTAGCCCAGGAAAGGAGGGGAAAGGGGAGTATCAGAGTTTATTACGTTTTTGCACCTCCCCTGGGCCTCCAATTTTTATATTGTCATCCAGAAGACTCCTGAGTATATACAGTAAACCCATCCCTGCAGATAGGTAGATTAGGCTCATCTGAATTCACCTTGTGAATCTTTGCCTCCATTGCTGAAATATTGCCTTCTTTGTCAATAGTCAAACGAGCTCTTTGGAGTAATGAGGGAGTGACCGTGTACCACTTTGGAGCAATGGCAACACCCTCTTTGCTTCAAAGGGATCACTTGCATATTGGCAAAATATCTCGGCAACAGTGGCAGCAATTCACAAGTGAAAAACACTTGATCCAGGTGAATCTAACCTATCTATCTGCAGGACTGGGGTGATATGCTGGCTCTGGTGACACTAACATATCTATCTGCAGGACTGGGGTGATATGATGGTTCTGGTGACATTAACCTATCTATCTGCAGGGCTGGGGTGATATGCTGGTTCTGGTGATAGAAACCTATCTATCTGCAGGGCTGGGGTGATATGCTGGTTCTGGTGACACTAACCTATCTATATGCAGGGCTGGGGTGATAAGCTGGGTCTGGTGACACTAACCTATCTATCTGCAGGGCTGGGGTGATATGCTGGTTCTGGTGACAGTAACCTATCTATCTGCAGGGCTGGGGTGATATGCTGGGTCTGGTGACACTAACCTATCTATCTGCAGGGCTGGGGTGATATGCTGGGTCTGGTGACACTAACCTATCTATCTGCAGGGTTGGGGTGATATGCTGGTTCTGGTGACACTAACCTATCTATCTGCAGGGCTGGGGTGATATGCTGGTTCTGGTGACACTAACCTATCTATCTGCAGGGCTGGGGTGATATGCTGGGGTCTGGTGACACTAACCTATCTATCTGCAGGGCTGAGATTATATTCTGGTTCTGGTGATAGTAACCTATCTGCAGGGCTTGAGTGATATGCTGATTCTGGTGATAGTAACCTGTGTATCTGCAGGGCTAGTGTGATATGCTGGTTCTGGTGACACTAACCTATCTATCTGCAGGGCTGGGGTGATATGCTGGTTCTGGTGACACTAACCTATCTATCTGCAGGGCTGGGGTGATATGCTGGTTCTGGTGACACTAACCTATCTATCTGCAGGACTGGGATGATATGCTGGTTCTGGTGACACTAACCTATCTATCTGCAGGGCTTGAGTGATATGCTGGTTCTGGTGACACTAACCTATCTATCTGCAGGGCTGGGGTGATATGCTGGTTCTGGTAACACTAACCTATCTATCTCCAGGGCTGGGGTGATATGCTGGTTCTGGTGACACTAACCTATCTATCTGCAGGGCTGGGGTGATATGCTGGTTCTGGTAACACTAACCTATCTATCTCCAGGGCTGGGCTGATATGCTGGGTCTGGTGACACTAACCTATCTATCTGCAGGGCTGGGGTGATATGCTGGGTCTGGTGACAGTAACCTATCTATCTGCAGGGCTGGGGTGATATGCTGGGTCTGGTGACAGTAACCTATCTATCTGCAGGGCTGGGGTGATATGCTGGGTCTGGTGACAGTAACCTATCTATCTGCAGGGCTGGGGTGATATGCTGGTTCTGGTGACACTAACCTATCTATCTGCAGGGCTGGGGTGATATGCTGGGTCTGGTGACAGTAACCTATCTATCTGCAGGGCTGGGGTGATATGCTGGGTCTGGTGACACTAACCTATCTATCTGCAGGGCTGGGGTGATATGCTGGGTCTGGTGACAGTAACCTATCTATCTGCAGGGCTGGGGTGATATGCTGGGTCTGGTGACCCTAACCTATCTATCTGCAGAGCTGGGGTAATATGCTGGTTCTGGTGACACTAACCTATCTATCTGCAGGGACGGGGTGATATGCTGGGTCTGGTGACACTAACCTATCTATCTGCAGGGCTGGGGTGATATGCTGGGTCTGGTGACAGTAACCTATCTATCTGCAGGGCTGGGGTGATATGCTGGGTCTGGTGACCCTAACCTATCTATCTGCAGAGCTGGGGTAATATGCTGGTTCTGGTGACACTAACCTATCTATCTGCAGGGACGGGGTGATATGCTGGGTCTGGTGACACTAACCTATCTATCTGCAGGGCTGGGGTGATATGCTGGTACTGGTTACACTAACCTATCTATCTGCAGGGCTGGGGTGATATGCTGGTTCTGGTGATACTAACTTATCTATGTGCAGGGTTTGGTGACACGTTCCCTTTAGGGGTTAGTCTAGTTGGCTGCTATTAGCTTGTTCAGTATTGCACCTTTACTATCTTATCTTCCGAATTTGTAATGTTTTTCTTGTAACATTGTATCTGGATATATTTTCTCTCTTTATTCAGTGACTGTACTATACTGTACATGCTGGCCCTAACTACATAACAATAATTCATATTATTAGCTCAGAATCCTCTAGTAGGTTTAGCTGAAATCTTGTTTTCTAAATCAGACAAGCGAGGCGTAGGGCTGCATCACATTGGGGTACCATGCAGCAGAATTACATTGCTTCTTTTCTCTTTCATTCATCCTCCAATTTTTGTTTTGCTGGCAGACACTGCCATGGCACCTTGCCTTCAGTAAGCGTGAATTTCTCCACTTCCAGCAGAGCAGATGCCAATGTCGTTCAAAGTGTCAGCCAAGACGTGATGCAATGTACCGGGGTGAACTCACATTACAGTCAACTTTTTCTTTTAGGAAACAGAGATAACATTTCATGTTGCAAAACAGATTTGTGTAAACTGTTTCCTTCACCACAATAATTCTGTTTTCATATACAAATATTGTGAAGGATTACTAATCTGAACTTGTCTTAGATATTCAGGAATCGCACGTGTAGACTAGCTGTGCAGGGAGGTCACTGAGATTCTAATAAATCTCTTTATTAAGGCTGTGTTCACATGGTGTAGTCATATGATGTTTTTGCTCTATTTTTTTGCATAGTAATGAGCAAATTTGTTAGCTCCCTTGTGACAATAAATGCAACATCTTGAAAATGGATATATCCTCAAATCACCTCAAATCAAGTATTATACTCCAGAGCTGCGCTCACTATTCTGCTGGTACAGTCACTGTGTATATACATTACATATCCTGTATTATACTCCAGAGCTCCACTCATTATTCTGCTGGTACAGTCACTGTGTACATACATTACATTACTTATCCTGTATTATACTCCAGAGCTGCACTCGCTATTCTGCTGGTACAGTCACTGTGTACATACATTACATTACTTATCCTGTATTATACTCTAGAGCTGCGCTCACTATTCTGCTGGTACAGTCACTGTGTACATACATTACATTACTTATCTGTACAGATCCTGAGTTACATCCTGTATTATACTCCAGAGCTGCGCTCACTATTCTGCTGGTGCAGTCACTGTGTACATACATTACATTACTTATCCTGTACTGATCCTGAGTTACATCCTGTATTATACTCCAGAGCTGCACTCACTATTCTGCTGGTGCAGTCACTGTGTACATACATTACATTACTTATCCTGTACTGATCCTGAGTTACATCCTGTATTATACTCCAGAGCTGTGCTCACTATTCTGCTGGTACAGTCACTGTGTACATACATTACTTATCCTGTACTGATCCTGAGTTACATCCTGTATTATACTCCAGAGCTGTGCTCACTATTCTGCTGGTGCAGTCACTGTGTACATACATTACATTACTTATCCTGTACTGATCCTGAGTTACATCCTGTATTATACTCCAGAGCTGCACTCACTATTCTGCTGTTACAGTCACTGTGTACATACATTACATTACTTATCCTTTACTGATCCTGAGTGACATCCTGTATTATACTCCAGAGCTGCGCTCACTATTCTGCTGGTGCAGTCACTGTGTACATACATTACATTACTTATCCTGTACTGATCCTGAGTTACATCCTGTATTATACTCCAGAGCTGCGCTCACTATTCTGCTGGTGCAGTCACTGTGCACATACATTACATTACTTATCCTGTACTGATCCTGAGTTACATCCTGTATTATACTCCAGAGCTGCGCTCACTATTCTGCTGGTGCAGTCACTGTGTATATACATTACATTACTTATCCTGTACTGATCCTGAGTGACATCCTGTATTATACTCCAGAGCTGTGCTTACTATTCTGCTGGTACAGTCACTGTGTACATACATTACATTACTTATCCTGTATTATACTCCAGAGCTGCGCTCACTATTCTGCTGGTACAGTCACTGTGTACATACATTACATTACTTATCTGTACAGATCCTGAGTTACATCCTGTATTATACTCCAGAGCTGCGCTCACTATTCTGCTGGTGCAGTCACTGTGTACATACATTACATTACTTATCTGTACAGATCCTGAGTTACATCCTGTATTATACTCCAGAGCTGCGCTCACTATTCTGCTGGTGCAGTCACTGTGTACATACATTACATTACTTATCCTGTACTGATCCTGAGTTACATCCTGTATTATACTCCAGAGCTGCGCTTACTATTCTGCTGGTACAGTCACTGTGTACATAGATTACATTACTTATCCTGTACTGATCCTGAGTTACATCCTGTATTATACTCCAGAGCTGTGCTCACTATTCTGCTGGTGCAGTCACTGTGTACATACATTACATTACTTATCCTGTACTGATCCTGAGTTACATCCTGTATTATACTCCAGAGCTGCGCTCACTATTCTGCTGTTACATTCACTGTGTACATACATTACATTACTTATCCTGTACTGATCCTGAGTTACATCCTGTATTATACTCCAGAGCTGCACTCACTATTCTGCTGGTACAGTCACTGTGTACATACATTACATTACTTATCCTGTACTGATCCTGAGTGACATCCTGTATTATACTCCAGAGCTGCGCTCACTATTCTGCTGGTGCAGTCACTGTGTATATACATTACATTACTTATCCTGTACTGATCCTGAGTTACATCCTGTATTATACTCCAGAGCTGCGCTTACTATTCTGCTGGTACAGTCACTGTGTACATAGATTACATTACTTATCCTGTACTAATCCAGAGTTACATCCTGTATTATACTCCAGAGCTGCGCTCACTATTCTGCTGGTGCAGTCACTGTGCACATACATTACATTACTTATCCTGTACTGATCCTGAGTTACATCCTGTATTATACTCCAGAGCTGCGCTCACTATTCTGCTGGTGCAGTCACTGTGTATATACATTACATTACTTATCCTGTACTGATCCTGAGTGACATCCTGTATTATACTCCAGAGCTGTGCTTACTATTCTGCTGGTACAGTCACTGTGTACATACATTACATTACTTATCCTGTATTATACTCCAGAGCTGCGCTCACTATTCTGCTGGTACAGTCACTGTGTACATACATTACATTACTTATCCTGTACTGATCCTGAGTTACATCCTGTATTATACTCCAGAGCTGTGCTTACTATTCTGCTGGTACAGTCACTGTGTACATACATTACATTACTTATCCTGTATTATACTCCAGAGCTGCGCTCACTATTCTGCTGGTACAGTCACTGTGTACATACATTACATTACTTATCTGTACAGATCCTGAGTTACATCCTGTATTATACTCCAGAGCTGCACTCACTATTCTGCTGGTGCAGTCACTGTGTACATACATTACATTACTTATCTGTACAGATCCTGAGTTACATCCTGTATTATACTCCAGAGCTGCGCTCACTATTCTGCTGGTGCAGTCACTGTGTACATACATTACATTACTTATCCTGTACTGATCCTGAGATACATCCTGTATTATACTCCAGAGCTGCACTCACTATTCTGCTGGTGCAGTCACTGTGTACATACATTACATTACTTATCCTGTACTGATCCTGAGTGACATCCTGTATTATACTCCAGAGCTGCGCTCACTATTCTGCTGGTGCAGTCACTGTGTACATACATTACATTACTTATCCTGTACTGATCCTGAGTGACATCCTGTATTATACTCCAGAGCTGCGCTCACTATTCTGCTGGTGCAGTCACTGTGTACATACATTACATTACTTATCTGTACAGATCCTGAGTTACATCCTGTATTATACTCCAGAGCTGCGCTCACTATTCTGCTGGTGCAGTCACTGTGTACATACATTACATTACTTATCCTGTACTGATCCTGAGATACATCCTGTATTATACTCCAGAGCTGCACTCACTATTCTGCTGGTGCAGTCACTATGTACATACATTACATTACTTATCCTGTACTGATCCTGAGTTACATCCTGTATTATACTCCAGAGCTGTGCTCACTATTCTGCTGGTACAGTCACTGTGTACATACATTACTTATCCTGTACTGATCCTGAGTTACATCCTGTATTATACTCCAGAGCTGTGCTCACTATTCTGCTGGTGCAGTCACTGTGTACATACATTACATTACTTATCCTGTACTGATCCTGAGTTACATCCTGTATTATACTCCAGAGCTGCGCTTACTATTCTGCTGGTACAGTCACTGTGTACATAGATTACATTACTTATCCTGTACTAATCCAGAGTTACATCCTGTATTATACTCCAGAGCTGCGCTCACTATTCTGCTGGTGCAGTCACTGTGTACATACATTACATTACTTATCCTGTACTGATCCTGAGTTACCTCCTATAACATACATTTTTGGATATATGACCATAGGTTAGAACTTGTAGAACTTGATTTAGATATTCCTGGACAAATTCTCCACCGTTAAGCTTAGCTTTGGATACTATTTGATGATTCCACTTTTCTAATTGATAAAGATAGTTGGACATCTTCTCACCAGGGTACTGGTAGATTGTGCAGAGTTTGTGGCATTTTGTTGGAGCCAAAAACATTTTCAATGGCAGCCATATAATCTTGATAGATTATTGGGGACTCCTGGTACAGAAGACTGTGAAGTAGAGGTGCATATACATTTATAATAAATCTAACGCGTTTCCCGGCCTCTGATTATTATATTCTGCGATCAGAAGAGAGTCCTACGTATAACTACAATCTGTAGATGGCAAAACCCTAAAATTTGGCAATACCGAAGTTTTTTGAATATTCGTAAGGGGCCGGTTCTTTATGATTGACTCGTTCATTCCTCACTCCTGTAACTCTAAACCTAAAAATATATCTATGACATCAGAGTAAAGCGTTGTTTACATACGGTAAATTGTACAATGTGAGATTATTGTAGATTATTCTCAGGTTATATCACTGAATAGTGTTACTTCTCCAAGTTTAATGTTTTGAGAGAGAAATCAGATAGCAAGAATTTCCACAGGAGAGAAGTAACATCTGTTCCCAGTCAATGAGCCACAGTTATAACTCCTGTCAATTTAAAGGCACGTTACACCCAAAAATAAATCATACAAGTAAGACATGTGTAATCCCAATAATCACTCTCTATATGTCCTCTTAGTCCATATGGACGTCATAGAGGGATGTCCCCCGCAGAACTTCATCATCCATGTATCTACTACCGGCCCACAAGGAGACTCCTCCAGCAGGTCCATCTTTAGTGATGTCATCAGTGAGCACCTAGACGCCTAGATGCTCGCCCTACATGACCTCTTAGGTCCATTCCCCCCGGGATGGATGATTTCACCTAGGAGGTTGGGGGAGGATGTTGGGTGACCTGAAGAAATCCCAGAATACAATAGCGATTCGTGGGTGATGAATAAGGAGGGGCAAACCTCTTATGATTTGTGCCGCCTGGAGTTTGGAAGAAGCAACCCTCCAAATAGGTTCACTATGAGCTTGACTGCAGAGCACAATAGGTGTAGGTAAAAGGGAAATTTTTTACATTGCCCTTTTACCTCCACCTATTCTCTGGGGTCAAGTTCAGACTGAACCAATTCGGAGGATTGCTTCATTCAAACACTGGACGGAACGAATCTTAAAGAGATTCTACCATTAAAAATCTTTTTTCTGTGGCTAACACATCGGAATAGCCTTTAGTAAGGCTATTTGTCTCTTACCTTTAGATGGGATGTCCGCCACGCCGTTCCTTAGTAATACCGGTTTTTACCGGTATGTAAATCAGTTCTCTGGCAGCAATGGGGGCGGGCCCCAGTGCTGAAAATGCGATGAGGGCGTCCCCACCGCTGCCCGAGAGCAGGATCCTGCGCCGCCTCTATCTTCTGCTGGATTCTCCCCTTATTTCTTCGTCTTTCTTCTGACGCCTGCACAGTTGACTCTGCTACTGAGACACTAGTAGAGCCGACTGCGCATGCGCGCAATTGCGGCCTCGGATCTATGGCCGCGCATGTCGGTTCTACTAGTGTCAGAGCCGACAGAGGTGAAGCCACCGAAGAAAGATGAAGAAAGAAGAGGAGGATCCAGCAGAAGAGAGAGGCGGTGCAGGATCCTGTTCTCAGGTAGTGGTGGGGACGCCCTCATCGCATTTTCAGCGCTGGGGCCCGCCCCCATCGCCACCAGAGAACTAATTTACATACCGGTAAAAACCGGTATTACTAAGGAACGGCGCGGTGGAGATCCCATCTAAAGGTAAGAGACAAATAGCCTTTCTAAAGGCTATTCCGATGTGTTAGCTACAGAAAAAAGATTTTTAATGGTAGAATCCCTTTAAGATCTGTGTCCTTCTTCTGACGTCACAGAAGAGCACCATTGGCGGTGTCAAGGAGCTCGGCATGCCCAAGCCAGAGTTAACACCCAATTCAAGGTCTTATCGGTGAACCTGGGTGCATGACATCACAGAAGAGCGCCCATAGAAGGAATACACAGATCAACGGATGCTGTAATGAGGCCTGAAAGCAGCGAGGGAAGGAGAGTATACATTTTTTTAAATTTTTACACCTCTTTTGGGCCTCCACCAATTATATCCCGGCGACCCTTTTAGCTTTCAAATTGTTCTGTTTAAATAATACCAAATAATTTGGTATATTCATACAGAATCCGGTGCGTTGTGAGCCGATTCATCCAAGAGTACTGATGCACCCCAAAAGTTTTGGGTTCAGGTCGAGCCCTAGACTTTTAGAAACTTCAGGTCAATTCTGGTTCATTCTAAAGTGGTTCACTTACTTCACTTCTCCAAGATGGCAGGAACAACCTCCCTGCCAAGCTCCTTCAAAAACTGTTTGCGAGTAGTACCAAGAAGAAGTGATGGACGGCAAAGGGCAAAGGTCTTTTTGCAGCAATTCGCTGTGTGCGGCCTCAGCCTAATAGAGTTTTGTACTTTTTGGAAACACATAAGTGTTCTATAATCTGAATGTGTCTGGTTAGGAAGGTGAGATCTTTATGTTCTGTACAGAACACCTGGAGAGCCGTCGCCCCTACACATGATATGGCGGGACTATCGGATTACATAGCAGTTTGGTGAATGAAGTGCTTATGGCTGGAACCTTGCACGTGTTCTATACTTATGAGAGTGATGATGTGTGAAGTCTGTGATACCCCATATACCCTCTGTGTGGGTGATATCTGATGGAGAAACCATTCCTCAACCTCTACCGCAATGGTGCGATTCAAAAATTCTAATTCCCAACAGGTTTAGCGGTAAGGGGGTCTATAGGTGTATATAAGGCCGTGTCCATCCACTTAATGGAGGAAATAGTAACATGGTGAACACTCCATGGAATCTTCTTTTATCTATCAGCTATATCTGATTTGATCTCTGATCAAAAAGAAGCTTTAACCCCTTCCAGTCTCAGGAATTTTTAAATTTTACATTTTTGTTTTTAACTCCCCCCATTCCAAACCCCATAATCATGTTATTTTTCCATTCTCAGAGCCATATGAAGGCTTCATTTTTTGCAGGACAAATTATACTTCTTAGTGGTACCATTTATTATTCTGGAAATTTTTTTTGAATGGGGTGTAATTAGAGAAAAACTGTGTTTATGCAACATTCGAACTGACTTCATTATTGTGACGTTCACTGTGCAGCCAAAATGACCTGTTCACTGTATTCTATGGATGGGTACGATTCTAGGGATACCAAATTCATATAGGTTTTTGGGATTTTTTTGCTTTTTAACCCCTTAAAAAACATCCAAAACTTTGCAAAAAAATCATTCATTGGAGTCACCATATTCTGACTCGCATAACTCTTTATATTTTCCCCTACAGCGATGTATAAGGCATCTTTTTTTGTTAGTATAACCAATTTGGGCAATATACGTTTTGATCACTTTTTGTAAAAATTTTATGGGAAGTAAAATGCCAAAAAATGCGTAATTTGGCTTTGTTTTCTGCTTCCCTATGGGAAAAAAATATTTTTATATGTTTGTAGAATGGACATGGGATGTATAATTTGTTATGTTTTTTGTTTTTGTTTTTTTTTAATTTATCTTTATTTCAAATCTAGGGAAATTTTAGATTTGTATTTTTATTTTATTTTATAAACTTTTTTGAAAATATTTTATTAGACCCCTTATGGAGCTTGAAGCTGTAGGCTTCTGATTTCAATTCCCAGACTATATTGCAGTCTATGGGAATTTTGCTACATTACTATTGAGGCTGATCATAGACCAGACTCAATAGTTACAGTATATTCCTATGGCAGGCCAGGGAGCCTTCACAAGGTTCCCAACTGCTTTAGAAACAGGACGACTCTCACAATCTCACCGTGTGGGAGCAATCCTACAACAAAGAAGGTATGGGGCCGGTGGGGATCTCAGTATAAATGTAACATCTATGCCTGTTTGGGTCACTGCACCACCCTCTGCTCGCATGCAGCAGTGCAGGAGGCTCGTGCAGTTTGGTTCCTTGCTTAAAGTTTTTGGTTGCACTGTGTGAACACGGCCCTAGTTCTGTGATTGAATTTCCACCACACCCGTCTTCTGCCCTTGTTTGCCTCTGTTCATGAAGTGGTTAATTCATGTATTGACAGCCTGTCTACCTATTTACTTCAGGTCAGGTTCTTCCTCCCTATTTATTCTTGGCTCACATTCACATTGGTGCTTGCTATTTCCTTGTGCGTGCTGGCTTTTTCTCTCGCTGTTGTTACTTATATTCTGATTCTTGACCTCTGGCTTTTCCTATTGACTACCCTTTTGGACTTCGATTTGGCACTGCATTGCTCTACTGTTACCGAACCCTGGCTAGCTGACATCTCTTTGTTGTTGTTTGTCTTGTCTGCATTTTGTGTACCATGTATATAGGTAGGGGTCGTCACCAAGTTGCCGCCTATTGCGTAGGATAGGGTCAGGCAAGAGGAAGGTACAGTGGGGGGCTTCAGCTTAGGGCTCACTGTCTCTTGTGCCCCCTTCTCCCCAGGGTTCATCTACGCACTAGGGAACTGCTGTCTACTCTTCCATAACAATAAATACTTAAAAATCTATCTATCTATCTATCTATCTATCTATCTATCTATAAGTGTAATGTGTGTGTGTGATGTGTATATATGGATGGTATACATTTGGATGTGGATGGTAGGCAGGGAGTGGGTGTAGGCAGACCTCATCCTAACATACTTATAACTCAAGCTAGTTTTCGGGTATGAGTTATAATGGAAATCTACACCAGTTCCTAACGGGAATAGATCTCCATTCTGTTGGGCGCCTGATTTAGGAAAAGGCCAAAACCTCTTCCTAAATGCCATTCCCTTTACCAGCCGGGGTCTTTGTTAAAGAGGCCCTTTCACCTCCTGAGGCACGTGTGGTGTAATAAACCGCTAGAAAGCTGAATTCAGCTTTCCGGTTCTGTGCCTCCAATGAAGAGCTATCTGTGCCGGTACCGTAGCTCTTTACAGTCAGAAGGGCGTTTCTGACAGTCAATCAGGAATGCCTTTCCTCACAATAGCGCCTATAGCTCTGTGCTGTGAGAAGGGGCGTTGCTTACCACCCACAGATGACGCTGAGCGGTGAGGGACGCCCCCTAGTACTCGTCTATGGATGAGTACTATCAGAAGGTGAGGGGGGCGTTCCTCACCATTCTCACAGTACAGGGCTATAGGCGCTGCTGTGAGGAGTGGCGTTCCTAACTGACTGTCAGAAACGCCCTTCTGACAGTGAAGAGCTACGGTACTGGCACCGATAGCTCTTCACCGGGGGCACAGAACGGGAAAGCCGAATTCAATGTACTGTCAGCTTTCTAGCGGTATATAAAATCGCATGTGCCCCAGGAGGTGAAAGGTCCTCTTTAAGACTGGCATATAAATCTGGCCTTTTGTGTCTGTGGCCCATGTGGCTGCTGTAAAGCATATCCCTAAATGCTGTTAACAGCATCTCAGGCGAGATGGCCACGAAATTAGAATTAAAAAATTTCATGAAAAAAAAACTTCATGTATCCGTTTCTGTCTTCGATTAGTAAAAATTATTTAAAAATTAAATATCATTTTGTAAAAGCCCCTCCCAAAAAAAAATTATTATTCTAAATATAAAAAGTCTTTAATAGCGACAGACACTGCGATTATTTGCCTTAAAGTGATCATCTGGTGAGCGCTGGGTTAAAATGTTCAGTAAGATTCATGTTCTTTTTCTTATTAATTAGCGCGCGTCCATTCCGCCAGATCCAGTACCCAAACTTCATTTGTTATGTTCAGCCAAATGCATGAATAGCTTTTGAGTAATTATTTCCCTACATCATCTAATACCTCTCCGCACATCAATTAAAATCCCCTTTAACAAGGAACCGCAGTTTGTTTGAGATCAAATGCCTAGTCCAAAGCTATATCAATCATGTCGAGCTAATTAGCCGGCCCGCTTTTTATCATTTGTTTTATTTCATTATTCTATTATACACTTCCTAATGAAACCAATTGAACAATTTTAAAATCTTTGTTCAACTAATTTAAAGGCTTAAAGGCGAGCTACATTACAGAGTCAAGCCTCTGCTTTTACATCTCCAAAAAGCCCGGAAAATTTTTTGGAATCAATTAACGGAAGACACATAGTCTACGTCGTAACGGAGAATCCAAAAGTTTGCAAGAGAAATAATATCAGAGACAGAGAGGTCCGTGAATATATTAATATTGCCCCATTAGACGGAGACTCGAGGGGATAAGAACAGTTGCCCTGATTTTTGAGCGTTCCCAAAAACTCGTGAAGCGTTGACTATGGCCGTTAAATCCTAATATTCATCGTAGCTGATAAAATAAGAATAATTGAAAAGTTTTTAGTGAGTTTGAATTCATGTGATCAGTGTATAATAATGAATTGAAAAAAATTATGAAATTTGAATTGTAAAAAAGAAATTGAAATTTTTTAGAAATTTAAATTCTTTGCACGTATTAAAAATAAAGCATAAATTTACATCAACATTTAGTGACCCTATAAACATACAATACACATACATAAGAGAGAGTCTACTTTACGATTGACTTACGCTACTTAACTTTTTGGACAAACAACTCAGTATATAAATTTAAATTTCTAATCTAAACTAAAAATAAGATCTGAGTGTTGTTATAGAGCAGGATTCATGTCACATAAATTTCAATATATATAGGTAAAGCAGGCAGAGATTTCTATTATGATGCTGTGTGCAGGGGCCATAGTGGGGTATAATAGTATGTGTGCAGGGGCCACTATGGGACATAATACTGTGTATGCAGGGGCCATAGTGGGGTATAATAGTATGTGTGCAGGGGCCACTATGGGACATAATACTGTGTATGCAGGGGCCATAGTGGGGTATAATAGTATGTGTGCAGGGGCCACTATGGGGCATAATACTGTGTATGCAGGGTCCATAGTGGGGTATAATAGTATGTGTGCAGGGGCCACTATGGGGCATAATACTGTGTATGCAGGGTCCATAGTGGGGTATAATAGTATGTGTGCAGGGACCACTATGGGGCATAATACTGTGTATGCAGGGGCCATAGTGGGGTATAATAGTATGTGTGCAGGGGCCACTATGGGACATAATACTGTGTATGCAGGGGCCATAGTGGGGTATAATAGTATGTGTGCAGGGGCCACTATGGGGCATAATACTGTGTATGCAGGGTCCATAGTGGGGTATAATAGTATGTGTGCAGGGACCACTATGGGGCATAATACTGTGTATGCAGGGGCCATAGTGGGGTATAATAGTATGTGTGTATGCAGAGTATACTGTGTATACTGTATACTGTGTATGCAGAGGCAAGATATTCGCCTGCTTCGTGGACTTTAAGAAGGCGTTTGATTCAGTATGGCACCCAGGCCTACTCCTAAAACTCCTAGAGAGTGGAATAGGAGGAAGAACGTACGACGTCATCAAGAGCTCCTACACCGGAAACCAGTGCAGTGTGAAGGTGAATGGGAAAAGGACCGCATACTTCCAACAGGCCCGAGGGGTCAGACAAGGCTGTAGCCTGAGCCCAACGCTCTTCAACATCTATATCAATGAACTGGCTACAGCCCTGGAGGCCTCATCAACCCCAGGCCTCACCCTGAACAATCGAGAGGTGAAGTTCCTGCTGTATGCCGATGACCTCCTACTCCTGGCCCCCACCGAGAAAGACCTCCAAGAAAGCCTGTCAGTGCTGGAAAAATGCAGTGCTGCTTCAAAGCAGCAATAGAAACCCTGAAAGCAAAAGCCTGCAGAACCTTCTATGCCATCAGAAGACAACTGTACCACCTCAAACCACCGGTGAGGGTCTGGCTGAAGATATTTGACGCAGTCATCTCCCCGATCCTTCTCTATGGCAGTGAGGTCTGGGGCCCAGCCACCTACCCAGACCAGTTAAAGTGGGATTCCAGCCCAACAGAGAATTTCCACCTGGAGTTCTGCAAATACCTGCTCCATGTCCATTGCAACACCACCAACATAGCCTGCAGGGCAGAGCTAGGCAGACTCCCCCTATGGCTCACCATACAGAAGAGGGCGCTAGCTTTCCAGGCACACATCCAGGTGAGCAAGTCCGACTCCTACCACCACCAAGCATGGCTAAGCCACCTGAGCAAACCAGACACTCACCAACCAAACAGCAGCCAACCACCAAACCAAAAACACCAACAGATGATAACCAAGGCCGAAATAAAGGCGACCACAGAGGCAAATAGAGAGCGGTACATTGAAGAATGGAGAAACTAAATAAATAACTCCAAGAAACTCACTGTGTACCAATCCCTACAAAGGGACTACACCATGGCCACCTACCTGGAGAGAATACGCCACCCCAAACACAGACAGACCCTGAGCCGGTACAGACTGAGCGCCCACAACCTAGAGATAGAGACGGGGCGATACAGGCAGACGTACAAGCCACGGGAGAAGAGACTGTGCCAGCACTGTGACCAGGGGGCCCTAGAAGACGAGACCCACTTCCTGCTACACTGCACCAAATACTCAGCTGTGAGGGCCGTCTACTACCAAAGACTCTCTGCCCACATCCCAGACTTCATATCTGCACACGAGAAGAGGAAACTCTACATCCTACTGGGAGAAGAAGAGGCCATTGTGGAGATCGCTGCCCAATACGTGTCCAGCTGTCACCAAACAAGAGGAAGATGAGACTCCATGGACTGTTATATTTATCCCAAAACACCCACCCCACCCCACCCCCACCCCCCCATATAGCAGTCACCAACGAAGAGGAACACGAGACTCCACGGACTGTTATACCCCAAACCAACCGCCCCGCCCCACCCCACCTCCAACCCCCCCCCCCCCCCATATAGCAGCCACCAACGATTAGGAAGATGAGACTCCATGGACTGTTATAACCCAAACCCCCCCCATACCCACCACCCACCCAACCCAACGCCCCCCCCCCCCCCCACTTTACTAGCTTTGGCAATGCCAAATAACTATTCGGACGTGCCAATAAAGCATTTTTGATTTGATTTGATTTGTGTGCAGGGGCCACTATGGGGCATAATACTGTGTATGCAGGGTCCATAGTGAGGTATAATAGTATCTGTGCAGGGACCACTATGGGGCATAATACTGTGTATGCAGGGGCCATAGTGGGGTATAATAGTATGTGTGCAGGGGCCACTATGGGGCATAATACTGTGTATGCAGGGTCCATAGTGGGGTATAATAGTATGTGTGCAGGGACCACTATGGGGCATAATACTGTGTATGCAAGGGCCATAATCGGGTATAATAGTGTGTGTGCAGGGACCACTATGGGGCATAATACTGTGTATGCAGGGGCCATAGTGGGGTATAATAGTATGTGTGCAGGGGCCACTATGGGGCATAATACTGTGTATGCAGGGGCCATAGTGGGGTATAATAGTATGTGTGCAGGGGTCATAATGGGGTATAATAGTGTGTGTACAGGGGCCACTATGGGGCATAATACTTAATATGCAGGGGCCATAGTGGGGTATAATAGTGTGTGTGCAGGGGCCATTGGGGTACATTATACTGTGTGGGACATTATAGTGTGTAAATGGGGTGTTACAGTTTGGAGGCCAGGAAATCGAGTGCTATGGTTTCGAAGGGCCCCATGTCAAAAGTTTGCTGGGGGGGGCAGTCTTTGCCAGTTACACCACTTGATGCAAATGACATATGTAAAATAATGATACAATAGATAGATAGATTTGCATATGGATTCATATATTGCCACAACAGCATGGTGGTTTAGAGGTGATTTTGGTGGTAGTAGACTCTCATCAATATCTTATCCAAAAGGAACTCCCTGGATAATAAGTCCTGAGATTGCAGCAGCTTTGGTATTGAGCCTAGAAGTGTTTAGGAGGGCACTATCAGGGGAGGGGGGCATATTTAATGATATAGACACTGGAAGCAATCACACGACTCGTTTCAGGGTAGGATTCCCCTTTATCAAGTGTATATAATATAAATAAGATGCAGATAAAATACCGCGCCGACTGTCTCTTCTCATGTTCAAAGTTAAATAGACAACTGAACAAAAGCCATGGAAAGTGTATTGTCAGAGTCTGGTTCTGTGCAGAGGAGTCGACCTTGGGCTTGTGGCAGACGAGAAATATGTGTATATGAGAAAATAGAATATACGAAAAGGGGAAATATTAGATCCTATAAACGGAAACGGGAAGACATTGTTGAGCATCTTCAAGGTGAAAGGAAGATAATTTTTGTGTCATAGATAATTTCTTTTTATCTTTCTCTTTTTCCCCATTTTGATCTAACTCTCCTATTTTGCAGAATGTTTGGGGATGAAGCTATATCTACTACTGTGTGGCAGTGGTGTAACTAGTAGAGATGAGCGAACAGTGTTCTATCGAACACATGTTCGATCGGATATCAGGGTGTTCGCCATGTTCGAATCGAATCGAACACCGCGTGGTAAAGTGCGCCAAAATTCGATTCCCCTCCCACCTTCCCTGGCACCTTTTTTGCACCAATAACAGCGCAGGGGAGGTGGGACAGGAACTACGACACCGGGGGCATTGAAAAAAATTGGAAAAAGTCATTGGCTGCCGAAATCAGGTGACCTCCATTTTAGACGAATAGTGGATTTCAAATCCGGGTCATATGAGAATGTGAACTTTGTGACTATGAGACAGGGATAGCTGTACAGGCAGGGATAGCTAGGGATAACCTTTATTTAGGGGGGAATGTTATTAAAAATAACTTTTTGGGGCTCTATCGGGTGTGTAATTGTGATTTTTGTGAGATAAACTTTTTCCCATAGGGATGCATTGGCCAGCGCTGATTGGCCGAATTCCGTACTCTGGCCAATCAGTGCTGGCCAATGCATTCTATTAGCTTGATGAAGCAGAGTGTGCACAAGGGTTCAAGCGCACCCTCGGCTCTGATGTAGCAGAGCCGAGGCTGCACAAGGGTTCAAGCGCACCCTCGGCTCTGATGTAGGAGAGCCGAGGGTGCACTTGAACCCTTGTGCACCCTCGGCTCTGCTACATCAGAGCCGAGGGTGCGCTTGAACCCTTGTGCACACTCTGCTTCATCAAGCTAATAGAATGCATTGGCCAGCGCTGATTGGCCAATGCATTCTATTAGCCCGATGAAGTAGAGCTGAATGTGTGTGCTAAGCACACACATTCAGCACTGCTTCATCACGCCAATACAATGCATTAGCCAGTGCTGATTGGCCAGAGTACGGAATTCGGCCAATCAGCTTAGCTTAGTGTGCTTAGCACACACATTCAGCTCTACTTCATCGGGCTAATAGAATGCATTGGCCAGCGCTGATTGGCCAGAGTACGGAATTCGGCCAATCAGCGCTGGCTCTGCTGGAGGAGGCGGAGTCTAAGATCGCTCCACACCAGTCTCCATTCAGGTCCGACCTTAGACTCCGCCTCCTCCAGCAGAGCCAGCGCTGATTGGCCGAATTCCGTACTCTGGCCAATCAGCACTGGCTAATGCATTGTATTGGCGTGATGAAGCAGTGCTGAATGTGTGTGCTTAGCACACACATTCAGCTCTACTTCATCGGGCTAATAGAATGCATTGGCCAATCAGCGCTGGCCAATGCATTCTATTAGCGTGAACTGAGTTTGCACAGGGGTTCTAGTGCACCCTCGGCTCTGCTACATCAGATTGCTACATCTGATGTAGCAGTGCCGAGTGTGCATCAGATGTGTAGTTGAGCAAAACTGACTCAGCACTGCTAAGTCTCTGCATTCGCATAGGAATGCATTGGCCAGCCTTCGGCCAATCAGCGCTGGCTCTGCCGGAGGAGGCGGAGTCTAAGGTCGGACCTGAATGGAGACTGGTGTGGAGCGATCTTAGACTCCGCCTCCTCCAGCAGAGCCAGCGCTGATTGGTCGAGTTCCGTACTCTGGCCAATCAGCACTGGCCAATGCATTTCTATGGGGAAAAGTTAGCTTGCGAAAATCGCAAACTGACAGGGATTTCCATGAAATAAAGTGACTTTTATGCCCCCAGACATGCTTCCCCTGCTGTCCCAGTGTCATTCCAGGGTGTTGGTATCATTTCCTGGGGTGTCATAGTGGACTTGGTGACCCTCCAGACACGAATTTGGGTTTCCCCCTTAACGAGTTTATGTTCCCCATAGACTATAATGGGGTTCGAAACCCATTCGAACACTCGAACAGTGAGCGGCTGTTCGAATCGAATTTCGAACCTCGAACATTTTAGTGTTCGCTCATCTCTAGTAACTAGGAATGGCAGGGCCCCAAGGCGAACACTTCACATGTACCCCTCCCCACTTGACCCAATTTCCTGCACACAGTATTATCCCCCATAGTGGCCCCTGCACACACTATTATGCCCCATAGTGGCCCCTGCACACAGTATTATGCCCCATAGTGGCCCCTGCACACAGTATTATGTCCCATAGTGGCCCCTGCACACAGCATTATGCCCCATAGTGACCCCTGCACACAGTATTATGCCCCATAGTGGCCCCTGCACACAGTATTATGCCCCATAGTGGCCCCTGCACACAGTATTATGTCCCATAGTGGCCCCTGCACACAGTATTATGCCCCATAGTGGTCCCTGCACACAGCATTATGTCCCATAGTGACCCCTGCACACAGTATTATGCCCCATAGTGGTCCCTGCACACAGCATTATGTCCCATAGTGGCCCCTGCACACAGTATTATGTCCCATAGTGGCCCCTGCACACAGCATTATGCCCCATAGTGACCCCTGCACACAGTATTATGCCCCATAGTGGCCCCTGCACACAGTATTATGCCCCATAGTGGCCCCTGCACACAGTATTATGTCCCATAGTGGCCCCTGCACACAGTATTATGCCCCATAGTGACCCCTGCACACAGTATTATGCCCCATAGTGACCCCTGCACACAGTATTATGCCCCATAGTGGTCCCTGCACACAGCATTATGTCCCATAGTGGCCCCTGCACACAGTATTATGCCCCATAGTGGCCCCTGCACACAGTATTATGCCCCATAGTGGCCCCTGCACACAGTATTATCCCCCATAGTGGCCCCTGCACACAGTACTATGCCCCATAGTGGCCCCTGCACACAGTATTATGTCCCATAGTGGCCCCTGCACACAGCATTATGCCCCATAGTGGCCCCTGCACACAGTATTATGCCCCATAGTGGCCCCTGCACACAGTATTATGTCCCATAGTTGCCCCTGTACACAGTATCATGTCCCATAGTGGCCCCTGAACACAGTATTATGCCCCATAGTGGCCCCTGCACACAGTATTATGCCCCATAGTGGCCACTGCGCACAGTATTATGTCCCAGAGTTGCCCCTGCGCACTCTATTATGCCCCATAGTGGCCCCTGCACACAATATTATGCCCCATAGTGGCCCCTGCACACAGTATTATGCCCCATAGTGGTGCCTGCACACAGTATTATGTCCCATAGTTGCCCCTGCGCACTCTATTATGTCCCATAGTGGCCCCTGCACACAGCATTATGCCCCATAGTGACCCCTGCACACAGTATTATGCCCCATAGTGGCCCCTGCACACAGTATTATGCCCCATAGTGGCCCCTGCACACAGTATTATGCTCCATAGTGGCCCCTGCACACAGTATTATGCCCCATAGTGGTCCCTGCACACAGCATTATGTCCCATAGTGACCCCTGCACACAGTATTATGCCCCATAGTGACCCCTGCACACAGTATTATGCCCCATAGTGGCCCCTGCACACAGTATTATGTCCCATAGTGGCCCCTGCACACAGCATTATGCCCCATAGTGACCCCTGCACACAGTATTATGCCCCATAGTGACCCCTGCACACAGTATTATGCCCCATAGTGGCCCCTGCACACAGTATTATGCCCCATAGTGGTCCCTGCACACAGCATTATGTCCCATAGTGGCCCCTGCACACAGTATTATGCCCCATAGTGGCCCCTGCACACAGTATTATGCCCCATAGTGGCCCCTGCACACAGTATTATCCCCCATAGTGGCCCCTGCACACAGTACTATGCCCCATAGTGGCCCCTGCACACAGTATTATGTCCCATAGTGGCCCCTGCACACAGCATTATGCCCCATAGTGGCCCCTGCACACAGTATTATGCCCCATAGTGGCCCCTGCACACAGTATTATGTCCCATAGTTGCCCCTGTACACAGTATCATGTCCCATAGTGGCCCCTGAACACAGTATTATGCCCCATAGTGGCCCCTGCACACAGTATTATGCCCCATAGTGGCCCCTGCACACAGTATTATGCCCCATAGTGGTCCCTGCACACAGCATTATGTCCCATAGTGGCCCCTGCACACAGTACTATGCCCCATAGTGGCCCCTGCACACAGTATTATGCCCCATAGTGGTCCCTGCACACAGCATTATGTCCCATAGTGGCCCCTGCACACAGTATTATGCCCCATAGTGGCCCCTGCACACAGTATTATGCCCCATAGTGGCCACTGCGCACAGTATTATGTCCCAGAGTTGCCCCTGCGCACTCTATTATGCCCCATAGTGGCCCCTGCACACAATATTATGCCCCATAGTGGCCCCTGCACACAGTATTATGCCCCATAGTGGTGCCTGCACACAGTATTATGTCCCATAGTTGCCCCTGCGCACTCTATTATGTCCCATAGTGGCCCCTGCACACAGCATTATGCCCCATAGTGACCCCTGCACACAGTATTATGCCCCATAGTGGCCCCTGCACACAGTATTATGCCCCATAGTGGCCCCTGCACACAGTATTATGTCCCATAGTTGCCCCTGTACACAGTATCATGTCCCATAGTGGCCCCTGAACACAGTATTATGCCCCATAGTGGCCCCTGCACACAGTATTATGCCCCATAGTGGTCCCTGCACACATCATTATGTCCCATAGTGGCCCCTGCACACAGTATTATGCCCCATAGTGGCCACTGCGCACAGTATTATGTCCCAGAGTTGCCCCTGCGCACTCTATTATGCCCCATAGTGGCCCCTGCACACAATATTATGCCCCATAGTGGCCCCTGCACACAGTATTATGCCCCATAGTGGTGCCTGCACACAGTATTATGTCCCATAGTTGCCCCTGCGCACTCTATTATGTCCCATAGTGGCCCCTGCACACAGCATTATGCCCCATAGTGACCCCTGCACACAGTATTATGCCCCATAGTGGCCCCTGCACACAGTATTATGTCCCATAGTTGCCCCTGTACACAGTATCATGTCCCATAGTGGCCCCTGAACACAGTATTATGCCCCATAGTGGCCCCTGCACACAGTATTATGCCCCATAGTGGTCCCTGCACACAGCATTATGTCCCATAGTGGCCCCTGCACACAGTACTATGCCCCATAGTGGCCCCTGCACACAGTATTATGCCCCATAGTGGTCCCTGCACACAGCATTATGTCCCATAGTGGCCCCTGCACACAGTATTATGCCCCATAGTGGCCCCTGTACACAGTATTATGCCCCATAGTGGCCACTGCGCACAGTATTATGTCCCAGAGTTGCCCCTGCGCATTCTATTATGCCCCATAGTGGCCCCTGCACACAATATTATGCCCCATAGTGGCCCCTGCACACAATATTATGCCCCATAGTGGTGCCTGCACACAGTATTATGCCCCATAGTGGTGCCTGCACACAGTATTATGTCCCATAGTTGCCCCTGCGCACTCTATTATGTCCCATAGTGGCCCCTGCACACAGCATTATGCCCCATAGTGACCCCTGCACACAGTATTATGCCCCATAGTGGCCCCTGCACACAGTATTATGCCCCATAGTGGCCCCTGCACACAGTATTATGCTCCATAGTGGCCCCTGCACACAGTATTATGCCCCATAGTGGTCCCTGCACACAGCATTATGTCCCATAGTGACCCCTGCACACAGTATTATGCCCCATAGTGACCCCTGCACACAGTATTATGCCCCATAGTGGCCCCTGCACACAGTATTATGTCCCATAGTGGCCCCTGCACACAGCATTATGCCCCATAGTGACCCCTGCACACAGTATTATGCCCCATAGTGACCCCTGCACACAGTATTATGCCCCATAGTGGCCCCTGCACACAGTATTATGCCCCATAGTGGTCCCTGCACACAGCATTATGTCCCATAGTGGCCCCTGCACACAGTATTATGCCCCATAGTGGCCCCTGCACACAGTATTATGCCCCATAGTGGCCCCTGCACACAGTATTATCCCCCATAGTGGCCCCTGCACACAGTACTATGCCCCATAGTGGCCCCTGCACACAGTATTATGTCCCATAGTGGCCCCTGCACACAGCATTATGCCCCATAGTGGCCCCTGCACACAGTATTATGCCCCATAGTGGCCCCTGCACACAGTATTATGTCCCATAGTTGCCCCTGTACACAGTATCATGTCCCATAGTGGCCCCTGAACACAGTATTATGCCCCATAGTGGCCCCTGCACACAGTATTATGCCCCATAGTGGCCCCTGCACACAGTATTATGCCCCATAGTGGTCCCTGCACACAGCATTATGTCCCATAGTGGCCCCTGCACACAGTACTATGCCCCATAGTGGCCCCTGCACACAGTATTATGCCCCATAGTGGTCCCTGCACACAGCATTATGTCCCATAGTGGCCCCTGCACACAGTATTATGCCCCATAGTGGCCCCTGCACACAGTATTATGCCCCATAGTGGCCACTGCGCACAGTATTATGTCCCAGAGTTGCCCCTGCGCACTCTATTATGCCCCATAGTGGCCCCTGCACACAATATTATGCCCCATAGTGGCCCCTGCACACAGTATTATGCCCCATAGTGGTGCCTGCACACAGTATTATGTCCCATAGTTGCCCCTGCGCACTCTATTATGTCCCATAGTGGCCCCTGCACACAGCATTATGCCCCATAGTGACCCCTGCACACAGTATTATGCCCCATAGTGGCCCCTGCACACAGTATTATGCCCCATAGTGGCCCCTGCACACAGTATTATGTCCCATAGTTGCCCCTGTACACAGTATCATGTCCCATAGTGGCCCCTGAACACAGTATTATGCCCCATAGTGGCCCCTGCACACAGTATTATGCCCCATAGTGGTCCCTGCACACATCATTATGTCCCATAGTGGCCCCTGCACACAGTATTATGCCCCATAGTGGCCACTGCGCACAGTATTATGTCCCAGAGTTGCCCCTGCGCACTCTATTATGCCCCATAGTGGCCCCTGCACACAATATTATGCCCCATAGTGGCCCCTGCACACAGTATTATGCCCCATAGTGGTGCCTGCACACAGTATTATGTCCCATAGTTGCCCCTGCGCACTCTATTATGTCCCATAGTGGCCCCTGCACACAGCATTATGCCCCATAGTGACCCCTGCACACAGTATTATGCCCCATAGTGGCCCCTGCACACAGTATTATGTCCCATAGTTGCCCCTGTACACAGTATCATGTCCCATAGTGGCCCCTGAACACAGTATTATGCCCCATAGTGGCCCCTGCACACAGTATTATGCCCCATAGTGGTCCCTGCACACAGCATTATGTCCCATAGTGGCCCCTGCACACAGTACTATGCCCCATAGTGGCCCCTGCACACAGTATTATGCCCCATAGTGGTCCCTGCACACAGCATTATGTCCCATAGTGGCCCCTGCACACAGTATTATGCCCCATAGTGGCCCCTGTACACAGTATTATGCCCCATAGTGGCCACTGCGCACAGTATTATGTCCCAGAGTTGCCCCTGCGCATTCTATTATGCCCCATAGTGGCCCCTGCACACAATATTATGCCCCATAGTGGCCCCTGCACACAATATTATGCCCCATAGTGGTGCCTGCACACAGTATTATGTCCCATAGTTGCCCCTGCGCACTCTATTATGCCCCATAGTAGCCCCTGTACAGGGCTGCTGATAGGCCAGTACTACTGCTACTGGCGTCAGGGGCCCGGCCAAATTGAAAAATGGGGGGGCCCGGTTTTGGACTGCCACCGTGTGCCGGCCCCCTGGCGCCTGCAGCAGTCGTGTGCCCGATTTCAACTCAGATCTGCGTCCAGAGGACGCAGATCTGAGTTGGACACATACGCGGCTACAGCTAGGAGCAGACACAGGTCAGCTCCTGCTTCGCCGCTGCGCACCTCTCTCGCTGACACATGCGGCTGAAGCGAGAAGCTGACACAGGTCAGCTCCTCGCTTCGCCGCTCCGCTGAGACATATGCGGCTGAAGCGAGGAGCTGACCTGTGTCAGTTCCTCGCTTCGCCGCTGCCGCCGGCTACTGGCTTGTAGACACGATCATCACATTGCATCTACAAGCCAGTAGCCGGCGGCGAAGCGAGGAGCTGACCTGTGTCAGCTCCTTGCTTCAGCCGCATATGTGTCAGCGAGAGAGGCGCGCAGAGAGCTGCGAGGGAGCGGAGGAAAAGGTAAGTGTAATGTGGAGGTGGAACATGAAACTGGGAGCAGATGAAGGAGAGGACGGCATGACACTGGGGACAGAGATGGAGAGGACGGCATGACACTGGGGGCAGAGATGGAGAGGACGGCATGACACTGGGGGCAGATGAAGGCGGGGAACGGCATGACACTGGGGGCAGAGATGGAGAGGACGGCATGACACTGGGGGCAGATGAAGGAGGGGACGGCATGATACTGGGGCAGAGATGGAGAGGACGGCATGACACTGGGGGCAGAGATGTGGGTACATGAATCTGGGGGCAGAGATGGAGGAGGGACATGAATCTGGGGGCAGAGATGGAGGAGGGACAGGAATCTGGGGGCAGAGATGGAGGGACATGAATCTGGGGGCAGAGATGGAGGGACATGAATCTGGGGGCAGAGATGGAGGGACATGAATCTGGGTGCAGAGATGGAGGGGACATGAATCTGGGGGAAGAGATGGGGGGACATGAATCTGGGAGAAGAGATGGGGGGACATGAATCTGGGGCAGAGATGGGGGGACATGAATCTGGGGGTAGAGATGGGGGACATGAATCTGGGGGAAGAGATGGAGGGACATGAATCTGGGGGCAGAGATGGAGGAGGGACATGAATCTGGGGGCAGAGATGGAGGAGGGACATGAATCTGGGGGCAGAGATGGAGGGACATGAATCTGGGGGCAGAGATGGAGGGGACATGAAACTGGGGGCAGATGAAGGGTGTATATGAAGCTGGGGGAGAGATAGAGGGGGGACATATAATTTACGGGTGACTGTAGGGGGATTATACTGTGTGCGGGCACATGAAAAATTAATGAGAATGGGCGGAGTCAACATAAAAAAGGGTGGGGCCAAATTTAGGCTGTATGGGGCCCCAAAAATTCCTGATGGCGGCCCTGCCCCTGTACACAATATTATGCCCCACTGAGTCACCTTTGATGCACTGTCTTCCTAAAACGTTTCACCAATCCATGTGGATATTAGAATGAGGGTGCACTTGGAGAACAAAATGTATTTAAAAAATATCCAACTGCTCCAGTAATATTATATGATAAATCTCAAAGTAAATTCAGACCCCAGACCCAAAAATAAACCTCACATCCCATGTTTTCTACAAAAATAAGGCTTTATTACAACCGGGCACAGACCTAGTGCTTGCTTCATTACCTTGAGAAAACAATATGTCAGGGTGCCTTGACCATTAGTGTAACCCCCTGACAGGAGTCACTAATGGTTATTTGGCTATGAGAGTGTCTTACATGTTATGATTGTTTATATATGTTGTTGTGTTCATACTGTATTCATTTGTGTTCATGTTCAATGAATACAAATTTTGTTCTCTGGTATCACTTGTCCTGGTGAGTTGTGGTCTCCACACTATAGTGGGCAGATCTGTAGCTAGAACAGGAAATAGTCATAGCAGAGAGAGGAAGTAGTATTCTGTTAGCAGCCCTGGGAAGAAGAAGCAAGGAGAGGTGTGGCAGTGGCCATCTTGTGTGTCAGACACTGGTTGCTGTGAGGATTGCCACAGCAGCAGCAGGGCAGAGAAGCTGTGACAGCGCCCCCATCACTATCAGTAAGAGGACAGGATTATATCAGGCTAAGCAGAGCTACAATCCTGGCAGCCTGCACCTACCTCTACAAGGTAAATGAACCCCTGCAGGGGACCAGAATCTGGATCTGCAGACATCTTAGACTCTCTGCTAATACATGGGAAGGTGCCAGCCAGCTACAAGCCACTGTGCCACAGCTCACTGCTCCAGGACAAGTGACCAGCAGATGCCTGTTACAATAAAGCAGTGAGTACTTCTACTGATCCTGGCATGGACATTACCTTCCTTGCAACTAAGCCCTGGGCACAAGCTCCTAGTTGGAGGGAGCACTGGCACCCACATCACCATCTCCAGCCCAAGGACCAGCGGGTGTCTCATTACTCCAACTGGCGTCACATCTAACTGACTCTACCTATTACCCTGTGCACCTCTCCTGGGAGTTCTGGTGCCTATAAGGTCACTGTGACAGTCCAGCCTCCTGCACGGTTCTCCCAGGGTGGTTGCACTAGTATAGCATGCAGCTCTGCAGATATCTATTTTAGGGTCACCAGCATATCACCCCAGCTCTGCAGATAGATAAGTGAGTGTCAACAGACCCCAGGATATCACCCCAGTCCTGTAGATAGATAGGTTAGTGTCACCAGAACCAGCATATCACCCCAGCCCTGCAGATAGATAGGTTAGTGTCACCAGAACCAGCATATCACCGCAGCCCTGCAGATAGATAGGTTAGTGTCACCAGACCCAGTATATCACCCCAGCCCTGCAGATAGATAGGTTACTGTCACCAGAACCAGCATATCACCCCAGCCCTGCAGATAGATAGGTTAGTGTCACCAGAACCAGCATATCACCGCAGCCCTGCAGATAGATAGGTTAGTGTCACCAGACCCAGTATATCACCCCAGCCCTGCAGATAGATAGGTTACTGTCACCAGAACCAGCATATCACCCCAGCCCTGCAGATAGATAGGTTAGTGTCACCAGAACCAGCATATCACTCCAGCCCTGCAGATAGATAGGTTAGTGTCACCAGACCCAGCATATCACCTCAGTCCTGCAGATAGATAGGTTAGTGTCACCAGACCCAGCATATCACCCCAGCCCTGCAGATAGATAGGTTAGTGTCACCAGACCCAGCATATCACCCCAGCCCTGCAGATAGATAGGTTAGTGTCACCAGACCCAGCATATCACCCCAGCCCTGCAGATAGATAGGTTAGTGTCACCAGACCCAGCATATCACCCCAGCCCTGCAGATAGATAGGTTAGTGTCACCTGAACCAGCATATCACCCCAGCCCTGCAGATAGATAGGTTAGTGTCACCAGATCCCAGTATATCACCCCAGCCCTGCAGATAGATAGGTTAGTGTCACCAGATCCCAGCATATCACCCCAGCCCTGCAGATAGATAGGTTAGTGTCACCAGACCCAGCATATCACCCCAGCCCTGCAGATAGATAGGTTAGTGTCACCAGAACCAGCATATCACCCCAGCCCTGCAGATAGATAGGTTAGTGTCACCTGAACCAGCATATCACCCCAGCCCTGCAGATAGATAGGTTAGTGTCACCAGATCCCAGTATATCACCCCAGCCCTGCAGATAGATAGGTTAGTGTCATCAGAACCAGCATATCACCCCAGCCCTGCAGATAGATAGGTTAGTGTCACCAGATCCCAGTATATCACCCCAGCCCTGCAGATAGATAGGTTAGTGTCATCAGAACCAGCATATCACCCCAGCCCTGCAGATAGATAGGTTAGTGTCACCAGACCCAGCATATCACCCCAGCCCTGCAGATAGATAGGTTAGTGTCACCAGAACCAGCATATCACCCCAGCCCTGCAGATAGATAGGTTAGTGTCACCAAACCCAGCATATCACCCCAGCCCTGCAGATAGATAGGTTAGTGTCACCAGACCCAGCATATCACCCCAGCCCTGCAGATAGATAGGTTAGTGTCACCAGAACCAGCATATCACCCCAGCCCTGCAGATAGATAGGTTAGTGTCACCAGATCCCAGTATATCACCCCAGCCCTGCACATAGATAGGTTAGTGTCACCAGAACCAGTATATCACCCCGGCCCTGCAGATAGGTAGGTTAGTGTCATCAGAACCAGCATATCACCCCAGCCCTGCAGATAGATAGGTTAGTGTCATCAGAACCAGCATATCACCCCAGCCCTGCAGATAGATAGGTTAGTGTCACCAGAACCAGCATATCACCCCAGCCCTGCAGATAGATAGGTTAGTGTCACCAGACCCAGCATATCACCCCGGCCCTGCAGATAGATAGGTTAGTGTCACCAGACCCAGCATATCACCCCAGTCCTGCAGATAGATAGGTTAGTGTCACCAGACCCAGCATATCATCCCAGCCCTGCAGATAGATAGGTTACTGTGTTAGGGTCATCTGAATCATACAATGTTCTCCCCTTTTGCATCACTGCCTCCATTACACAGATATCACCAGTTTTGTTAATAAGTGAATGAGCTCTTGGGAGCAATGACATTGTCAAGATCTCCTTTGAATATTGAAATCTAGTCAATGGATGCACTGATTAACAACTCAGATGATTCAGGTGGCCCTAACTTATCTATCTGCAGGGCTGTTTGATATTAAGGATGGGCGAACCTCTGAAGATTTGTTTTATCCAGTATTGGGACAAAGCTATCCTCTGGTTTACTTTGGTCCTCACTTGTTTGGATAAAACCTGATGTGACAGTATTATACTGTGGGATCTCTTCTGACCACAGAGTATAAAGGTGGAGGACCAGGGGACGTATAAAAAATAAAGAACATTTGTACTCTGCTTCCTTCACTTCTTTCAAGCACTAGATGCTTCAAGTTGGCCTGAAGGAAGTGCTGGAAGGTGAGTGTAAATGTTTTTGTTTTTTTTTATACCTCCACCTATTATTCTCTGAGGTCTGAAGTTTGCCTGAGACAATTGCTAAAGTGTTTGCCTTTGTTAAAAACCAAGCAATTTGAAATATTTGCAATGAATCCAGAACGGTGCGAACCAATTTGCCCGACGCTAGTTGATAGGCAGGTTCTGGTATCAGACTCCATTGAAGGATTTAATGTGTCAATGCAGATTTTGCTTTCTTTAGATAGCTATGAGTGCTATAAATGTGCTAAAATTGAGCATTGGGCCATACATCTACCCAGCCCTTGGCCTGCCGATGGTATTGATGTATCCATAGACACTCCATGATGACGAAGGATTCTCAGCTCGTCTACACTTTACATTCTAAGTTGTTACAGCTCATTTTTCATCTAAAGCGTAACTTAGAGATTGGCAGATACTTCATAAGCGTTTCCAAAAGACTGGAGTGGGGCTCGCTTGCCAGAGTTGAAATCTCTGGTGGTCTACTCAGTGCTTCATCTCCTGAACTAATGTCAGAATTCTTTAAGCCAACGATCAAACATTGCTTGTGGTTTGCTGCAAAATAAATAGCTGAGAGAATTACTGGGTAAGTGTTATTTAAAGCTTGAAAGCGTCTGGATTCTTGTCAAAGATTGCCACCAAATCATATAATCACTCCTTGAAGGAGACAGCGGCAATTATCATCATTATGAATTTATGAAGCTGCTGATGGCGATGATGATGATGGTGAAATAATGATAAAAACTCATTCAGATAGGAAATAGAAAGCGACTGCCTGAGTGAACTTCATTCCTATTATAGTAGTGTGGATGCGGAAACCTGACAAATAATTCATGGCTTCTTAGTCATCATCAAGGGTGGGTACGTAGTAGTAGTAGTATAGAGAATATGTCCTCTCTACTGTGTGGTGTAGTATATAGAGGATCTCTCCTGTGTGGTGTAGTATATAGAGGACCTGTCCTGTGTGGTGTAGTATATAGAGGACCTGTCCTGTGTGGTGTAGTATATAGAGGATCTGTCCTGTGTGGTGTAGTATATAGAGGATCTGTCCTGTGTGGTGTAGTATATAGAGGATCTGTCCTGTGTGGTGTAGTATATAGAGGATCTGTCCTGTGTGGTGTAGTATATAGAGGATCTGTCCTGTGTGGTGTATAGAGGATCTGTCCTGTGTGGTGTAGTATATAGAGGACCTGTCCTGTGTGGTGTAGTATATAGAGGACCTGTCCTGTGTGGTGTAGTATATAGAGGACCTGTCCTGTGTGGTGTAGTATATAGAGGACCTGTCCTGTGTGGTGTAGTATATAGAGGACCTGTCCTGTGTGGTGTAGTATATAGAGGATCTGTCCTGTGTGGTGTAGTATATAGAGGACCTGTCCTGTGTGGTGTAGTATATAGAGGATCTGTCCTGTGTGGTGTAGTATATAGAGGATCTCTCCTGTGTGGTGTAGTATATAGAGGATCTGTCCTGTTTGGTGTAGTATATAGAGGATCTGTCCTGTGTGGTGTATAGAGGATCTGTCCTGTGTGGTGTAGTATATAGAGGACCTGTCCTGTGTGGTGTAGTATATAGAGGACCTGTCCTGTGTGGTGTAGTATATAGAGGACCTGTCCTGTGTGGTGTAGTATATAGAGGACCTGTCCTGTGTGGTGTAGTATATAGAGGATCTGTCCTGTGTGGTGTAGTATATAGAGGACCTGTCCTGTGTGGTGTAGTATATAGAGGATCTGTCCTGTGTGGTGTAGTATATAGAGGATCTCTCCTGTGTGGTGTAGTATATAGAGAACCTGTCCTGTGTGGTGTAGTATATAGAGGATCTCTCCTGTGTGGTGTAGTATATAGAGGATCTCTCCTGTGTGGTGTAGTATATTGAGGATCTGTCCTGTGTGGTGTAGTATATAGAGGATCTGTCCTGTGTGGTGTAGTATATAGAGGATCTGTCCTGTGTGGTGTAGTATATAGAGGACCTGTCCTGTGTGGTGTAGTATATAGAGGATCTGTCCTGTGTGGTGTAGTATATAGAGGATCTGTCCTGTGTGGTGTAGTATATAGAGGATCTGTCCTGTGTGGTGTAGTATATAGAGGACCTGTCCTGTGTGGTGTAGTATATAGAGGACCTGTCCTGTGTGGTGTAGTATATAGAGGACCTGTCCTGTGTGGTGTAGTATATAGAGGACCTGTCCTGTGTGGTGTAGTATATAGAGGACCTGTTCTGTGTGGTGTAGTATATAGAGGATCTGTCCTGTGTGGTGTAGTATATAGAGGATCTGTCCTGTGCGGTGTAGTATATAGAGGATCTGTCCTGTGCGGTGTAGTATATAGAGGATCTGTCCTGTGCGGTGTAGTATATAGAGGATCTGTCCTGTGCGGTGTAGTATATAGAGGATCTGTCCTGTGTGGTGTAGTATATAGAGGACCTGTCCTGTGTGGTGTAGTATATAGAGGACCTGTCCTGTGTGGTGTAGTATATAGAGGACCTGTCCTGTGTGGTGTAGTATATAGAGGACCTGTCCTGTGTGATGTAGTATATAGAGGATCTGTCCTGTGTGGTGTAGTATATAGAGGATCTGTCCTGTGTGGTGTAGTATATAGAGGACCTGTCCTGTGTGGTGTAGTATATAGAGGATCTGTCCTGTGTGGTGTAGTATATAGAGGACCTGTCCTGTGTGATGTAGTATATAGAGGACCTGTCCTGTGTGGTGTAGTATATAGAGGATCTGTCCTGTGTGGTGTAGTATATAGAGGATCTGTCCTGTGCGGTGTAGTATATAGAGGACCTGTCCTGTGTGGTGTAGTATATAGAGGACCTGTCCTGTGTGGTGTAGTATATAGAGGATCTGTCCTGTGTGGTGTAGTATATAGAGGATCTGTCCTGTGTGGTGTAGTATATAGAGGATCTGTCCTGTGCGGTGTAGTATATAGAGGATCTGTCCTGTGTGGTGTAGTATATAGAGGATCTCTCCTGTGTGGTGTAGTATCCTATCCTACTAATATTATAAATGTGAAAGTTTGTATGTTTGGATGTTTGTGAGTTTGGATGTTTGTTCCTCAATCACGCTAAAACGCCTGCACGGATTTGTGTGCAATTTTCCACAAACATAGTTTTCCCTTAGGATTGAGTCACAGGCTACTTTTGGTGCCACTAAACAACATGGCTTCCTAGCAGGAGACTCACAAAAGCAGGACTCCTAGCCCCAGCTATAGACTCACACACACTGCCTGGCATTTCCTGCCTCAACCTGCCTGCACACTCCTTACTGTCTCCTCAGGAGTAGCCCTCACTCTACTCGCTCACATTTACATATAGCTTTCCACTATACATACACAATACAACACATCACATTGTAATTACATGTATCTCCTATCACTGCTATATACAGTACCTGATACATATATACTCCTGTACACAGGCTGTATATACTATATAATTACATGTATCTCCTATCACTGCTATATACAGTACCTGATACATATATACTCCTGTACACAGGCTGTATATACTATATAATTACATGTATCTCCTATCACTGCTATATACAGTACCTGATACATATATACCCCTGTACACAGGCTGTATATACTATATAATTACATGTATGTCCTATCACTGCTATATACAGTACCTGATACATATATACTCCTGTACACAGGCTGTATATACTATATAATTACATGTATCTCCTATCACTGCTATATACAGTACCTGATACATATATACTCCTGTACACAGGCTGTATATACTATATAATTACATGTATTACCTATCACTGCTATATACAGTACCTGATACATATATACTCCTGTACACAGGCTGTATATGCTATATAATTACATGTATCTCCTATCACTGCTATATACAGCACCTGATACATATATACCCCTGTACACAGGCTGTATATACTATATAATTACATGTATCTCCGATCACTGCTATATACAGTACCTGATACATATATACTCCTGTACACAGGCTGTATTTACTATATAATTACATGTATCTCCTATCACTGCTATATACAGTGCCTTATCCTACTAATATTATAAGTGTGAAAGTTTGTGTGTTTGGATGTTGGATGTTTGTTCCTCAATCACGCTAAAACGCCTGGACGGATTTGCATGCAATTTTCCACAAACATAGTTTTCCCTTAGGATTGAGTCACAGGCTACTTTTGGTGCAACTAAACAACATGGCTTCCTAGCAGGAGACTCACAAAAGCAGGACTCCTAGCCCCAGCTATAGACTCACACACACTGCCTGGCATTTCCTGCCTCAACCTGCCTGCACACTCCTTACTGTCACCTCAGGAGTAGCCTCACTCTACTCACTCACATTTACATATAGCTTTCCACTATACATACACAATACAACACATCACATTGTCTGTATCACTACATACACAATACAACAGATCACATTGTCTGTATCACTACATACACAATATAACACATCACATTTGCTATCCCACCAAACTTTTTAAAGCACTTTTACAGTTTCACACGTCTGTGTCCGCCCAATTCTCAAATCACCGCAGACGAAGTCGCGGGTAAAAGCTAGTATAAAATAAGATAATCCTTTAATAGTCCCACAGTGGGGAAATTTCAGCATGTTACAGCAGCATAGTAATACAGATACAGGATAATACACAGTAATATGTTACAGACGTAGGCACACATATGCTGAGAAGAGAAGATATACTAGGAGTCCATAGCAGCTAAGGAACAGAAGAAGAAGGAAGACTTCATAGTCATAATCATTAGTTCTCTGTGCGGAGTGTCTTCGCTTGGTCTGATGTAGATTATACAGCCTGGTCGCGGTTGGAAGGAAGGACCTGCGATAGCTCCTTCTCACACTTGGGGTGGAGCAGACGGTCACTTACAGCGCTGCTAAGTGCCACCAAGGTCCCATACATGGGGTGGGATTTGTTCTCCCGCATGGAGGTCACCACAGACAGTATCCTTCTGTCACCCACCACCTGTACTGGGTCCAAGGGGCTCCCCAGGACAGAGCTGGCCCTTCTGATCAGCCTGTCAAGTCTATTTCTTTCCCTGGTTGATATACTGCTCCCCCAGTAGGCCACACCAAAAAAGATGGCAGAAGCAACTACAGAGTTGAAAAAGGCCCTAAGAAGTGGCCCCTGGACTCCGAAGGCCCTCAGCCTCCTGAGCAGGTAGAGTCTGCTGTGGCCCTTTCTGTGCAGCGCCTCCAGGTGATCAGCCCAGTCTAGTTTATTATTGAGGAGCACGCCCAGGTACTTATAGGTCCTGACTATCTCAATACATGTTCCTTGGATCTCCACCAGGGTCGGAGCACTTGTCCATTTATTAAAATCCACCACCATCTCCTTGGTCTTCCCAGCATTAATCCTGAGGTGGTTCCGCTGGCACCATTCAACAAAGTCCTGGTTTAAGTTTCTGTATTCCATATCGTCACCATCAGTGATAAGGCCGACTATAGCAGAGTCATCGGAGGAATTCTGTAAGTAACAGCTGGAGGAGTTGTGCCTAAAGTCAGCAGTGTACAGTGTGAAGAGAAATGGGGCAAGAACTGGACCTTGTGGTGCCCCCGAACTACAGATCACAGTGTCAGACACACAGTCCTGGGCTCTCACATACTGAGGGCGGGTTGTCAGGTAGTCTAGGATCCAGTTGGACAGGTGATGGTCCACTCCACCAAGGTTCAGCTTCTCCCTCAGTAGCTCTGGCTGAATGGTGTTGAACGCACTGGAGAAATCAAAGAACATTATTCTCACAGTGTTCCCGGGTTTCTCCAGGTGAGAGAGTCCTCTATGAAGAAGGTGGATGATGGCGTCATCCACCCCAATGCCCGGCCGATAGGCAAACTGGAGGGGGTCCAGAGCGGAGCTCACTAGGGGGCGTAGGTGTGTCAGAACCAGTCTCTCTAGGACCTTCATCAGGTGGGATGTCAGTGCTACAGGTCGGTAGTCATTGTAGCCTGTCGGGTTGGGTTTCTTTGGTACTGGTACCACTGGTATAGAGGATCTCTCCTGTGTGGTGTAGAATATAGAGGATCTGTCCTCTCTACTGTATAGTGTAGTATATAGGATCTCTCCTGTGTGGTGTTGTCTGCCATTGAATTGGGTTAGTGTGGTCAGGATCCTGGAGGCTTAGCCTGACAGTAGGGGTGCTCTCCCCATGGTGTTTTGTTGTGGTTACTTTAGGGGTGCACTATACAGATATTGTCATGAAGTGGCTAGTGGGCTTTTACGCCTTCATCAAAATGTATAGTAAAAACCTTGTGTTCTTTTTTGTAGATTTTGATGAGATGCAAAATGAATGTATAATTTTAGGATTATTGGATAATTTTTGGTGTTGTTTTTTTACTCTTTGAGGTATTGTATAGTGTAGAAATTGTATGCTAATCATTGGGCACCATGCGTATACTACATGACTGTAGACCAGCGGAAGATATTATTTGGGACTCCGTACAATTTAAGGCTGGCCCTGACAAACAGAGAGTGTTCTTGTGCAAAACATTTTTGAGAAGAGTCAATGACCGAGAACAGTCGTTCATCCCAAAGTGGCACCAACATCTCCTTAGATCACCCCAAAATTCTGGATAAATGACATAGTGCAGTTCAATCAAATTGACATAAAACTACATGGTTGATACTTTAGAAAGTTCCGGAACCAGGTCAAAAACATTATTGTAAAAAATATTGTATTCCATGAATGTAGGGTAAAAAAAGATCTGGCTCAACCTGTCATCCGTAGGATCAATCGGCTTCCTGATGCTTCCTAAGCCGGCTCTATAGTACCGAGGGATACGGGAAGGACGTACTCGTCTGGACAGCATGTTGGCTATGGCCACTAATCCTGATGCTCAACATGACGTCCTGTTAGGCTATTAATGGATGTAACTGTGCAAAGGGAAATGTGAACCTCAGCACAGTCTACACTTGTAGGTCCAGATTAATCACCCTGACACAATGCCGGGGTGTTCCTCTGTTTAACACTCTCAAAATGAGTAATGAAATCAAGTCAACGTAATCTGTTCATGGGAACCCCTGGAGCTAATATGACGCTAGATGGAATGGGCACAGGACCAGGTTAGTAGGACAGCCGAAACCCAAGGAAGAGATGTTTAATTAAGAATTACATATGTCAAGATAGCCAAGGGTGGACGGGATGGAGGGCTCATCACTAGTATTAGGACCTTAAAGGGTTTCTTGGGTCTAAAATATTGATAACCTCTTGTCTGTTGCTTCCTCTGATCTTTGGGGGTCCCAGATATACAAGATGAGCAACCACAATATCTGTCCATTATATGACTTGTATTCTGCATTTTTGTAGATTCCTTCTTCAGGCTCTTCTTCTCCCTGAGCTGGTAGTGAGGACTATCTGCTATGATGTCCCTCATAGACGGCACACGTTTACTCAAAGGCATCATGATGGATATTACAGTGGAGTGTTGAACAGAACTGGTGTGAGTAAAGCACATGGGGCGAGATAGAAACTTAAGCTTAACTGCATCACCATGTTTTTCAGTGTCTCTGCTTTTCTCTATATCTCGCCTTCACTCCCCTTCACAAAGACTTCTTTGGACACATGTAATCCAATACTTCTGAGAGTCTTTCTTGGAGACCAAGATGGATTTAACATAGATTTCAAAGTGAGTGAAGAATTTAAGATAAAATGGGAGGAAGAAAGGAGCAAGATAACTGGAGAAATTTACCTACATTCCCATGTAACCAGGGTCGGACTGGGGTGTCTAGGGCCCACCAGTGGAATTGTTTCTAGGGGCCCACCACCAGGACCCTGCAGACCAGCGATGCCGAGACAGGGCAGCTAAAGGTAATACCATCTCGGGAGCCATGCTGCTCACCTGCCATACATTGTGCAACAACATACTACCTAAACCTACTGCTACACTCTGTATGGAAAGTGATCAGCATGGCTCCTAGAAATGTTACCATTACCTATAGCCGTGCTGTCCTGGAATAGCTGATCTGTAGAGGTCCTGGCTGTTGTATCATCACAGATGTAATATTGATGGCCTATCCTAAGGACAGACCATCAATATTATAAAGATGGATCAATCCTTTAAAGATTTGTCCAGGAATTGGATCAACCCATTTGCCTGGCGGGAGGTGTAAAATAAAAAATAAAAAGTGCCTTCACCTGTCCCCATTGCTCCATTGTTCGCCGACAGTGTCCATTTAGTCTTGTGCCGGCACCTCCTTGCTGGGAGTCCTGCACCTCATGGGACCACTGAGACCAATTAGATACAGGATTTCCAGAAATAAGGCCATGAGACCGAACAGACACAGGCGGGAGGATAACGGGGCGCTGGGGACAAAAGCTCAATGAAAAACACTGCGTCTCACTGTTGTGCCTAATCCTTAAAGAGGACCTTTCACCATTTGGGGCACATGCGGTTTAATACACCGCTAGAAAGCCAACAGTGCACTGAATTCAGTGCAGCTTTCACGTTCTGTGCCCCGGGTGAAGAGTTAGTGGTGCTGGTACCATAGCTCTTCACTGTCAGAAGGGCGTTTCTGACAGTCAATCAGTAACACCCTTCCTCACAGTAGCGTCTATTGCGCTGTACTGTGTGAGGGGGCGTTGCTTACCGCCTAGTGATGACGTTGAGCGGTGATGAACGCTACCTCCCCCCAGTACACGTCTATGGACGAGCATTATCAGGAGGCGAGGGGGCGTTCCTCCCCGATCTCATAGTACAGCACAATAGGCGCTGCTGGGAAGAAGGACGTTCCTGACTGACTGTAAGACACGGCCTTCTGACAGAGACGAGCTACAGTACCGGGACCGATAGCTCTTCACCGGGGGCACAGAATGGGAAAGCCGATAGTACGCTGAATTCAGCGCACTGTCAGCTTTCTAGTGGTATATAAAACCGCGTGTGCCCCAGGTGGTAAGAGCTCCTCCTTAACATCTCAATATACTGTACATCACACTATAAGGATAAGACCTAGCACAGCGTCCCGCAGCAAAAAAAAGCGCTGCACGAAAACCCCCGGCGGCAACGTATTAGTTTTCCTGCAGCGCTTTTTGCAGAAACTTCACAGAGGTTTGCTCTGAGGACTTTCTGCTTCCATTATACCTATAGGGACACTGTAGGTGTTTCCGTAGGTATAAGTGCTGCGATTTCCAAAAACGGCAACAGTTACCTATACACTCATACATATACATTCATATATACTCACACACACATATATATATATATATATATATATATATATATAGCATATACATGTTTACATATATTCAAATACCATATATACTAACATATATACATACACTCACACATTATTATAGCATACTGTATATACACACACACATACCTGTATACAAACATACAGTCCTCACACAGTATACAAGACACATGCTTTAACCCTTAAGTACTATCATGGTGTCTATCATAATGATATGTGTATGGTAGTGGTGTATGATAGACACCATGGTAGGACTTAAGGGTTAAACAAATATACACACATACATATTAAATATTACATTTTACCAAAAAAAAGAAAAAAATATACTCACATTTGTGAAGCAGCAGCAGCAGCAGACTCCTCTGTCCCCACACGGGCCGATGTAAACGATGACTCACTCTGAAGAGGAGGGGGAGGGGGGAAAGTCCCAGCTTGCAGAGAGATCACTTCCTAAGATTGCACTGGCAGGAGGCCCCTTGGTGTAAGTGTCGGGGCCCTGGGAAACTGACGGCAGCCATGTTTCTTTAATCATTACAGCGCTGCCAGCAGCCTGGGGCCCCGAGCTTACTGTTCCAGCCCCTGCCACTAGCAGCGCTCAGTTTGCAAATGCACTGGACAGGGGCCCGAACCAGCCCCTGACATCCCGATCGGGCCCCTGACCAGTGCTTCTCCTGCCTATGCTTTTTCTTAAATAAAACATGCAGCAATATATAGTCGGGGCCTGGGGCCCACCGGGGGATTCCCCGGTGCTCCGGCGGGCCAGTCCGACCCTGCATGTAACTAAAGTTTGTTGAGATGACAGCGACCTTCTAAGACTTCTAGTGCTCACAAATCTCAGATTCCTTCTTTTGAGATCAGCAGGTGATGATGATGGACCCTGCAAAGGTCTCCCACCTGATTGGTTGAGGGAATTGTGGAACCTTGGACCATACCAAGTGTTAGGGAATTGCTAGGACAATTCCCCAGTAGCTGCTGAACCCTGGAGGAAGGGGCACAAGAGACAGTGAGCCCTGGTCTGAGGCCCCCCACTGTCCCTTCCTGCTTGCTGGTCCTATCCTAAGTGATAGGCGACAACTTGGAGACGATCCCTTCCTATATACGTGATACAAAAAATGCAGACAAGACAAACAACAACAAAGGGAGGTCAGCTAGCCAGGGGTCAGTAACAGTCGAGCAATGCAGTGTCAAAATCAATATCCAAAAGAGTAGTCAATAGGGAAAGCCAGAGGTCAAGAATCAGAATACAAGAATAAACAGCAAGAGAAAAGCCAGCACGCACAAGGCAATAGCAAGCACCAATGTGAATGTGAGACAAGAATAAATAGGGAGGAAGAACCCGCCCTGAACCTGATAGGAAGGCAGGCTGTCAATCACAGGGCAAAACAAAACTTAACTCTTAGAGGAGCAGAAGGAAATGACGCTGAAGGAGACGGGAGTGGTGGAAAATCAATTAACAAGGTGAAGGAATAGGACAGTGTTCAGACAATGCAACCAAAAACTCTAAGCAAGTTATCAAACTGCACAAACTGCACGCGAGCAGAGGGTGGCGCAGAGACCAGAACAGGCAGAGATTTTACACCAAGATTACATTATCTCCACCAACCAGTGCAACTCTTTCCAACTAGGCAGTGCAACCTTTGTCGGACTCCCCTCTACAGACAACAAGGGATTGGCAAATTGGGCCAATGGTTATGGAAATCAACACCAGGACCTTTTCTCCTTGGTATCAAAATCTAGCACCATGACTGAGGCCTAGCTTACTCCTTGCCCTTTCTTCACTGTATATGCTTTTTCTAACTAATATGGCCAAGACCAGTGGGTGAATGGGCAACCATATGGGGAGTCACACAGTTGCCATTAGAAAGGACTGAATAGATCTGTGATTATCTAGAAAAATAACATTTTACTCCCATTTACTGATGTTCTTTTACTATTACTGTAAGACGGTAAAAAGTTCTGACATTAGTTGAAACAAAATCAAAGTTCTAGGAGAGCGAAGAAATGAAATCGCACCGCTATGACTATGTTTCCCGCTAACCCGACAAATCTAAGACTGTGATATGATAAGAAAACTGTCAGATCTAATGAAGAAAACCAACTGGTCGCAGACTTTCCTATTCCTTCCTCCTAATCTGAGCTGTAGCACTATTCTGTCAGAAAATAATATCCCGGCAGACAGAACAATAGATTTCCCGGCTTGTGATAAGTCTGCAGTCATATCTACAAGCCAGGAACATGTCTACAATATATATACCTTGTTATGTGTCTCCTTTATGTCAGATAACTAGATAGATAAATGGATGGATGGATGGATGGATGGATGGATGGATGGATGGATAGATGGATGGATAGATGGATAGATGGATAGGAGATAGGTAGATAGATAGATAGATAGATAGATAGATAGGAGATAGATAGATAGATAGATAGATAGATAGATAGATAGATAGATAGATAGATAGTAGAGATGAGCGAACACTAAAATGTCCGAGGTTCGAAATCCGATTTGAACAGTGGTGTCTTCCGGCTGGAATTCACTCTGCCTAGTCATCGGGGCCTAGGCAGAGCCGACTGCACATGCGAGGGCATGCCCGCTGCACGGAGAAGACTTCTAAAGGTAAGAGAAGAACCAGTGTTGATTGGCAGATTGTATAGCATTCTGCCAATCAACGCTGTTTCTGCATCGAACCTTAAACTTCGAACAGCTAATAGTGGTCGATCGAGTACGAGAATCTCGAATACTGTAGTATTCGATCAAACACCTACTCGATCGAACACTACTCACTCATCTCTAATAGTTAGATAGACAAGTAGCTCAATAGTCATAAAATTACATAGATACACTGATATACAATACATAAATTGATACGATGTAACAAGTGCTTATAGTAGATAGATAGATAGATAGATAGATAGATAGATAGATAGATAGGAGATAGATAGATAGATAGATAGGAGATAGATAGATAGATAGATAGATAGATAGATAGATAGGAGATAGATAGATAGATAGATAGATAGATAGATAGATAGATAGATAGATAGATAGATAATAGAAAGGTCTATTTGCTTTCTTATTTTACACATGATTCTTCTGTCAACTTTCTTGCCCATTTGATAAATCATACAATTGTATCCCAGGACTGTATACATCTTTGTCGTTCTTAATGCCCCGACATCCATTACATGTTGTGTGTGGCTTGGGAAAGAATGTTCCAATATTTTTGTTATTTATTGTTTTGTCCAGAAACATGCTTATTAATCCAAAATATGCTCCAAAAGCCGCCTTCCTGCCGAGCGCGCAATCAATTTTCATTAAACCCGCTGAGTACATTGCGGACGCCCGGTGATGTCTTCACAAACATTTCCCCACTAGGTAAATAATCCATTTTTCACAATACAATACATTCTTTTTCTTTGTGCCTCTTGAGGTACAATTAGCGAGCGTTAACAGCGCCGCATTAGGTGTAACCGCTTTGACTTTCACACCGACCTCCATTTATATTTTCATTCGAAGTTTCTTCATTAAAATTTCTACTTGATTTAATTCCAGTCGAAGGCGATAAACGGAATTGGCGCGATGATTTAAATTGCAACGTAATAACAAATGGTTAATTATAGAAACTCAAACCTAGGAAAGTAGACAAAAAAAATTAATAAAAATTAACCCCTTGGCCCCACCGCAGCCAGAGGGCCCGCACTTTACCCACATGGGGACGGTAGTGAGTGACTGGCCTTGAGCATGTATCTCTTACAATGCTGCGATCAATATTCATCTTCCTTGGTCCCCAATTATTAGCGCCACCAATAGCAATGGCCAGGGTTGATGGTTTTAACTCCGTAATGACCAATTGTTTCCTTAAAGACTACAAAAATTTTACATCTTCCTCTTCGCGGTCACAACTTTTTTACCTTTTGTTCTATGTAGTTGTATCGGGCTTGTTTTTTGCGAGATGAGTTGTACTTTTCTTTACGTAGTAGATTCTTACCCAATATATACTTTAGATTTTCTTTTTTATATGATTATTTTTGCAAAAATTTAGAAAGAAAGCTATTCCGATACAAATTTATGTAATTTTGTATACACAATTTATCAAAAATGATGGAAATATATTGTAATGCTTGTTAACGGATGTAGCATGCCAATTATTTTTTAATTATTTCATTTTCCGCTTATAGATAACACGTTTTATTTATTTATGAGTTTTTTTGACAATTTTTTTCAACTTTTTTCACTTAAATTTAGATTTATTTTTTTGTGAGCTTTTATGGATGTTTTCAAATTTTTATTCATTAAAAATTTTTTTTACTTTTTTGTATGAGTTTTTCAGATTTTTCAACTTTTTTATTTACTTAAATTTAGATTTTTTGTAGATTTATGGATTTTTTTCAACTATTTTATTCATTTAAATTTACATTTAAATTTTTCTGAGATTTCTTTTACAGATTTTTCAACTTTTTTATTCACTTAACTTTAGATTTATACTTTTTGTACAAATTTTTTATGGATTTTTTCATCTTTTTATTCATTTACCGTATTTTTCGGACTTTAAGACGCACCCAGGTTTTAGAGGAGAAAAATAGGGAAAAAAATTTTCAGGCAAAAAATGGTAAAATATTTAATATATGGGAGTTGTAGTTTTGGAACAGCTGCAAGACCACATTGACAGATGACCCTGCAGCTGTACGGGGATGTATAGGGCGTTTTTTTTGTGGGGCCAGGTGTACTTTTTAGATATACCATTTTGGGAAATGTTTATTGCTTAGATCACCTTTTATTTAATTCAGAGGCAAAACAGAGAGAAAAACCCGGCAGTTTAGCACTTTTGATTTTGATGTTCACTGTACATAAAAATATTAGTAGACGGGCATTTTCAGACACAGGGATACCTAATGTGTATGTTTCACAGTAATGTTATACTTTTATATGTATTCTAGGGAAAGGAGGTGAACTTTTATTTATTTTATATTATATTTTTTTTAAGTGTTTTTTTTTTTTTTTTTTTTTTTTACTATTTTAATATCCCCTGCCTAGGGGGCTTGAACCTGCAATCATTTGATTGCAAGTCCCATAGACGGCAATACAAGTGTATTGCCGTCTATGGGAGATTCTATACATTACTATCGCGGAGGGTCATAGACCAGCCGCGATAGTAATATATATCTATGACAGGCCTGGGAGCCTTCATTAGGCTCCCGGCTGTCATCGGAACAGGCCGGCTCCTGCGGCCTCGCCGTGCAGGAACCGGCCTGCATCACTAAAGGTATGGGGCCGGTGGGGGGGGCTAACTAACTGCCGGGACCTGCGGAGGAGGAGTGGGTTTGCAGCATGGCCGCGCTACTGCCACCGCTGGTTTTCTTCAGCGGCAGTAGCGCGGCAATCCGCAGGCCCCGGCAGCTAAGACAGTCCCCAGCATCTGCTGTAATGGACCGGCGGATGCCGGGGAGTGTCTTAGCTGCCGGGGCCTGCAGTATTGTCACACTCCTGCCGCTGAAGAAAACCAGCGGTGGCAGTAGCGCGGCAACCTGCAGGCCCCGGCAGCTAAGACACTCCCCGGCATCCGCCGGTCTATTACAGCAGATGCCGGGGACTGTCTTAGCTGCCGGGGCCTGCAGATTGCCGCGCTACTGCCGCTGAAGAAAACCAGCGGTGGCAGTAGCGCGGCCATGCTGCAAACCCACTCCTCCACCCACATTCAGACTATAAGATGCACCCTCATTTTCCTCCGAAATTTTGCGTCTTATAGTCCGAAAAATACAGTAAATTTAAGATTTAAATTTTTATGGATTTTTTTCAACTTTTTTTATTCCCCTTAATTGACATCTTAATTTTTTGAGTTTTCTTTACAAATTTTTCACCCTGTTATATTCATTTAATTTTTTATTTTTATTTTTTTACAGATTTTTCAACTTTTTATATTCATTTAAATTTAGATTTAAAATTTTTTGTGATTTTTTTTACAGATTTTCAATTTTTTTTTATTAATTTAAATGTAGATTTTAAATTTTTTTGGCTACAACAAATTGGCATATATCTATATTTAACGTGGTTGTCCAGGGTTAAAGTTTTTATGGTCTATCCCTAGAATAGGTAATAAGTATCCGCATGGAGGGGATCAGATATTTATGACTGACCCTCAGATCTATCAACTGTATGGAGCCAATACCGGTGTCCATCCTATGCACAGAACACGGCCGAAAGAAGAAAGTTCTGCCCCCTGTATAGTGGCCGGTTGATGTCACTGCAGCTCAGCATTCACTGACAGTGCCCATCTGCTATACAGAGTGTGGAGCGTTCTATATTGTGTATAGTGGAAGCAGCTCCATACTGCTGATCTTTTAGGACTCCCCCTCGGATCAGGTATTTATGGCATATCTTTCAGACATCCTTTAAACCTGGACAACCCCTTCAAATTTCTCCTAGGACCCTATTCCTATGATGAACAGCTATCAAGTGACTATATTAAAAACAATGAGTGTGAATGGGTCTATTCATACGTCTATTTTTTTTTGATGGACCATTGGACAAAAAACCTGACTTGTTCCATCTTTGTCCATTTCGTCGGGGTCAAGTCTCATTAGTCTCTGAATTTCAATGTCTTGAACAGTATTTAAAGGGTTAAAGCATATTTGTTACCTAGTGAAATGGTTCAAAAATCAGTGAAAAAAAAAATTATTAATTTACAAAAAAAAAATTTAAAAAATTTGCTTCTTAAAAAAGCAAAAAAAAAAATGCAAAAAGTCCTATACATTGCCAATTGATGTGAAAATTAGCCAAGTCCTAAAAGGGTTAAACGTGACACCAAACAGGCTTACATTGAATAGCGAGATATTTTTATTTTTGCATTTTCTTTTTTACTATTTTTATCTAATTGAGATTTGCAAACCCTACCTGAGATACACGGTGTCCGGAGTGCTGACGGTGCAGCAACCTAATGATTTTCATCAATTTGCAGCAGCGTCAGAGAGGACCAAATAGCTTGTTGTAACCTTCTGGAGCGATGCACCTGCTTCCCAGACAGGTATTGATAAATAATTATTTAGTCCCTCTCCGTCTATTTTCAGATGTAACGCGGGGTATTGCGAAATATTCTACAACAGTGATCAATGGCTGAGCATGGGACATGTAAAAAATGTAATTAAAAGCTACATTAATGTATCCAAGAAGTCAAAATATATATGTAAGATGTGGAAGTCCGAGACAAAAAATTTGTAAGTATAGCGGTAAATTTCACCAAAGCTTTGAGGACCCAGAAAATGGACTGGCTTGGCCAATTCCAAAAATTAGGTTCTTTGGACCCGTCCACGTCTCCTGATTCGTGGAATTGCATGCAGAGATGTAGCTTGGTAAATGTTAAAAATATCTCATTTCTACTATTGGTAGAGGCCAGTGGCGTAACTAGGAATGGCAGGGCCCCGTGGCGAAGTTTTGACATGGCCACCCCAACTGATGCTGAAGACCCCGACCGACTGCTTCTCCCCTCCCGCATTCCTGCACGCACTATTATACCCCATATTCGCCCCTGCCCACAGTATTATTGCCCATAGTGGCCCCTGCACACAGTATTATACCCCATAGTGGCCCCTACCGACAGTATTATGCTCCATAGTGGCCCCTGCACACAGTATTATCCCCCATAGTGGCCCCTGCACACAGTATTATCCCCCATAGTGGCCCCTGCACACAGTATTATTGCTCAATAGTGGCCCCTGCACACAGTATTATCCCCCATAGTGGCCCCTGCACACAGTATTATTGCCCTATAGTGGTCCCTGTGCACAGTATTATCCCCCATAGTGGCCCCTGCACACAGTATTATTGCCCTATAGTGGTCCCTGCGCACAGTATTATCCCCCATAGTGGCCCCTGCACACAGTATTATTGCCCAATAGTGGTCCCTGCACACAGTATTATGCCCCATAGCGGCCCCTGCACACAGTATTATGCCCCATAGTGGTCCCTGCACACAGTATTATTTCCCCTAGTGGACCCTACACACACAGTATTATGCACCATAGTGGGCCTTGCACACAATATTATGCCTATTGTGGACACCGATGTACAATTATTATAGTACAATATTAATTGGAGTCCCAGGGGAGGATACAAACATAAAAAAACACTGTTACTTACCTCTCCCTGGGTCTGACGTCTTCAATGATGGCGTTGCGATGCATAAGGACGCAGGCCCCAGCCATGTGACGTCAGGGATATCACTCAAGTAGGCCTTAAGCCTACCGGAACCTGGAGAGGAAAGTAACACTGTATTTTACTTTCCCTCACCTCCCATGGACCTCGGATCATTATACTCGGAGGTGTGAAAAGATCCCCGAATATGATAATAATGTTTGTGGGGGCTGCAGCCTTACTTACAGATCCCAGCTCTTGCTCACAGCGGCCTCCACAGAAGAAGAAATGCAAGTGCCCGTGGGCGGGATCCAGAATCGTTGTGTAAATAGGGCCCATTATTGGTTGGAGTTACTCCAGTCGGTAACGGCCTATTTAAAAAACAAAAAAACAGTGGTAGCAGTTGTTGCCGGGACCCCTAATAGCCAGGGCTCTGTGGCAGCCACTACCACTGCTGCCCTGATAGTTACACCCCTGTAAGAAGCTCTATCCAACCACTATATAGTTAAGTGAAGCCACTTCCTTTCCCAGTGATCGCAGACTCTATTCCCTGAACAGGTCTAACTGTTCTGGTAACTGCCAATAGTATAAGGCAAATATAAAGGGATAGCGAAAGATGCAATAAGATGCCACCCTTGTAGTGCAGAAGAGTGTTAGAAGATAAGCCCATGTAGAAAACTTGATAGAGAGGAACAACCATGATAAGAAAAAGTCAGAGTCACAAGTAAGGGAGGCTCCACCCATGAAGAGGATAAGTAAGGGAGACTCCACTCATGAAGAGGACAAGTAGGAGAGGCTCCACCCTTGAAGAGGACAAGTAAGGGAGGCTCCACCCATGAAGAGTACAAGTAAGGGAGGCCCCACCCATGACATGAAGAGGACAGGTAAGAGAGTCTCCACCCATAAAGAGGACAAGTAAGGGAGGCTCCACCCATGAAGAGGACAAGTAAGAGAGACTCCACTCATGAAGAGGACAAGTAAGAGAGTCTCCACCCATAAAGAGGACAAGTAAGGGAGGCTCCACCCATGAAGAGTACAACTAAGGGAGGCCCCACCCATGAAGAGGACAGGTAAGAGAGTCTCCACCCATAAAGAGGACAAGTAAGGGAGGCTCCACCCATGAAGAGGACATGTAAGGGAGGCTCCACCCATGAGCCTAATCTCAAGCACCTCCCCACACAGTCTCCATTGCTAGCCAAATTCTCTCCCCTTGTAGATTGTAAGTCCTTATGAGCATTGGCTATGCAGTGGATTCATGAATTAAGCGCATCCTCAAGGCGTACTTGTGCTCTAATCTATCTCAGCACCTCATGGGTGTAGCTTTTACCTTCATTTACTACACTTTGGTTGCATAAATGTTGCTCACTAGGGCACGGGTGGTGGTCCTACCCAAGTCCTGCCCTGGCCATGTCCACTTTCACGAAAGGACCCCTGTCAGTTGGAAACCTGCTCTGTGTTGCTGAGGGACTGCAGCTCTCATGCTGATATAAGGTTACTGTTATGTTCTATGAATCTTCTGAGAACCTTTTATGAAAGAAAATTGCCAGTATTTTAACCATGATTTTATGAGAAATACATCCCTTATATCCTGAAATTTTCACTCTGTCCACTAAGCCTAACAACAGACTTACACTTTCTAATTTTCTAAAATGATTTGTATTGCAGAGGACTTGAAGAGGACAAGTAAGGGAGGCTCCATTCATGAAGAGGACAAGTAAGGGAGACTCCACCCATGAGGAGGACAAGTAAAGGAGGCACCACCCATGAAGAGGACAAGTAAGCGAGACTGCACCCATGAGGAGGACAAGTAAAGGAGGCACCACCCATGAAGAGGACAAGTACGGGAGACTCCACTCATGAAGAGGACAAGTAAGGCTCGGAGACTCCACCCATGAAGAGGACAAGTAAGGGAGACTCCACCCATGAAGAGGACAATTAAAGGAGACTCCACCCATGAAGAGGCTTCCCAGCCTAATCTCAAGAACTGCCCCACACAATCTACACTGCTAGCAAAATTCTCTCCCCTTGTAGCTTGTAGGTTTTAAGTCGTTTACATCACAAACAAGACAGGATTACAATAGAAGATAACACCTCTGCAGATAACATCCAGTGACCCATCATAACATTCACTTCTGGCAATAGATGATGTCACAGAGGTTATCTCCTCCTCCTGCCGACACAGAACATGTCTAGAAAACTCTCCCACAGACCTTAAAAATTGGGGATGTGTTTCTTTTAACTACTTCTATACCCGAGCAACTGCTGTTAACCTCTTCTGTACCTGAAGACCACTGCAGTAACATATATATGTAGTCTGTTCAGCCCGACTTGTATATGTCCTGGAGCAGCCGGACATTGGCTGCGCATTTTTTTCTCATTGCCCCCATTATCATGACCAACATGCTAAAATGTGTGGTCGGACTTGGAGAGCAAACACAACAAGGCGGGCGGTGATCAGCTGCCCCATTCTTATTAAAGCTTTGTGTCTTTGCTTTGCATTTATTCCGTCCGGGCAGAATTACAGACAATCAAACAACATCGTGAAAGCAAAGGCTAAAGAAAGCGGCGCAACAAGGATTTAATGTGACTGCATATAAGTAAGGATTAGGGCAATGAATCACCTTCCTTCCTTCTAGATTTGCTCAGCCATATGTGATTTATGCCTCCTAAGCTGGTATAATGATGAAGAATCTTTTTTTATTAACATGGCTAAATATAGAAGCTACGAGGCGACCTTATATAAACTGGAAATAGCACTTCCCCGCACCGGCTTAGACTTCAATCCCCGTTTAACCTTTTTTTTCGACCTGTTTGATCACTTACATACAGAACAATTTGTAGCATTCAGTAAACAGAGTTGTAGGATAAACCAATGGCGTCACCACAGTATCAGAAAAACATGGCTGCTGTGCTCCAAAAACTGCACCATACTTGTCTATAGATTGAGTGTGGTTTTGTAGGTCAGCTCCATTGAAAAGGAAAATGTCACCATAAGGAACAGTTTATACGAGCACAGTTATGGACAGTTTACGGACGAGTACTGCGAGCAGAGGGAGGGGGCGTTCCTCCCGGCTCCACAGCACAGCGCGATTGGCGCCGCGAGGCAGAAGGACGTCTCTGGCTAACTGTCAGAAATGCCCTTCTGACCATAGAAGAGCTACGGTACCGGGCCGTAATCTCTTCACACCGGGCACAGATCGGGAAAGCCGACAGTGTGCTGAACTCAGCGCAATGTCAGTTTTCCGGCAGTATATAACACTGCCTGTGTGAAAAATGGTGAAAGGTCCTCTTGGGGTTGTCCATGATCATGAAAATATATTCAAAGACAAGCAAAATTTGTCACCGCTCCCCACCAGTTTTTGTTTACTAGGTTGTAGCAATGCCTTCACATCAACACTTGACTATAGCAAGCAATTACTTGATTGGTCTTAATGGTATACCAGGCCATTTCCACTTGCCATAGGGAAATATACAGAGTTTGGACTATATCATTTAGTGACTTATTCAGTGTTTTCAGAAATTGTATTTTGCATGTTGGGAGAACGGGTGACCGAGACCATAGACATAAGACACTGCGGAGTCTGCCACTGATTTTAAGGCAGATTCCAGCCCCACAATCAGCGTTAGGTTCCATACCAATTCCATCTCCCATTCTATCCAGTCCACTTTTGTGGGCCTAACCATTGGCAGAAAGCATAGCTTTGGCCTTACACCTTGAAAGAGCTGGGCAGAAAATGAAGAATAATCTAAGATGGACGTTTAGAATAAAAGTCGCTACATATAAATGTATAAATTTGGTATGTATCACGTTATCTCCTGAATTATAGTGTAAATTTTTAAAAAAGTTGAAAAATATTTTTGCACATTTCTCGGAGAATTTTCTGACAAATATTGTTTCAAGCTTCTAGATTCTTCTCTCATTAGTAGAACGGTGCAATTGTTCCTCTGTTACGCAAATAACCAATAAGAAATCTTATCTATGTCAGAATGGCGTGCTAATCCTCCAGATGAAGTCGTCTTATAATGACTTTTGAGCCCTGTCATTTGTTTAGGTTATCATTTAGGAGATGATGTGGCGGAGCCCTGGAGATTTATGGATTACACCACAAGTAGAAGACATTTACATAAAAAGACAATTAGATAAAGTGGATAAATACACAAATGTTAGTTAAAGATGAAACGGCTTAGATGCAAAATTTGTGAACCCTCCGCCTCCTACTAGAATTATCCAGACATTTTTGGTTTTCTATATATTTTTATTTACAAAAATGTTTCCATTGCTCTTCCTAAGCACAGACATGATGATCGGCTCTTCAAAGCGGCGCAATGAGGAAGTCGGTGAATGAGAAAATTACTCTGAGACTTTTATTTGAGCTGTCAAGTGTATTTAACTGCATGATTAATTGGCAATGATCCGGGCAGCCCTGTGGCCCTGCTGAAAGCCTTGCCCCCTGACATGCACCTGCCATGGAACAACTGATTACAGAAAACCAAAGCCCCTTCCCAGTCTCCTTACAGCTGTTATATTCACTTAAGAATATATTCAGATACATGTATCACACATCACATGTCTTGTCTAATGTGAATATCAGAATGTGCATTATCAAGAGAGAACAACAGATAGACACATGTACCAAGACTCCAAGGAGGGGGATCTGCTTAGTACTGTACTGTGACTGTAGTGTACTGTTATGTATACAGAGATGGATGGATGGATGGATAGATAGATAGATAGATAGATAGATAGATAGATAGATAGGAAATAGATAGATAGGAGATAGATAGATAGATAGGAGATAGATAGATAGATAGATAGATAGATAGATAGATAGATAGATAGATAGATAGATAGATAGATAGGAGATAGATAGATAGATAGATAGGAGATAGATAGTAGATAGATAGATAGATAGATAGATAGATAGATAGATAGGAGATAGATAGATAGGAGATAGATAGATAGATAGATAGATAGATAGATAGATAGATAGATAGATAGAAGATAGATAGGAGATAGATATATAGATAGATAGATAGATAGATAGATAGATAGATAGGAGATAGATAGATAGATAGATAGATAGATAGATAGGAGATAGATAGATAGATAGATAGATAGAAAATAGATAGATAATAGATAGATAGATAGATAGATAGATAGATAGATAGATAGATAGATAGATAGATAGGAAATAGATAGATAGGAGATAGATAGATAGATAGATAGATAGATAGATAGATAGATAGGAGATAGATAGATAGATAGATAGATAGATAGGAAATAGATAGATAGGAGATAGATAGATAGATAGATAGATAGATAGGAGATAGATAGATAGATAGATAGATAGATAGATAGATAGGAGATAGATAGATAGATAGATAGATAGGAGATAGATAGATAGATAGATAGATAGATAGATAGATAAATAGATAGGAAATAGATAGATAGGAGATAGATAGATAGATAGATAGATAGATAGATAGATAGATAGATAGAAGATAGATAGATAGATAGATAGATAGATAGATAGAAGATAGATAGGAGATAGATAGATAGATAGATAGATAGATAGATAGATAGATAGGAGATAGATGGATGGATGAATAGATAATAGATAGATAGATAGATAGATAGATAGATAGATAGATAGATACTCCAAGGAGGAGGATCTAGTTAGTACTCTACTGTGACTATAGTATACTGCTATGTATAGAGATTTCTGAAGGATCAAGCAAGCAAATCCAAAAACTAGATCCGTGAAGTGCTTTGGCACGAGCCAGGTTTGACCCGAATATCCCAAATTGTTTGGCTTTTAACGAAACTAAACAATTGGGGATTTGTCTGGGACAAACTAAAATGAGCTCCTTGACATGCGTTATGGTAAATTATGGTTCTCTGGGGTCTCTTCAGATGCCAGGGGAGGTGAAAAAAAAATTTTTGTACCCAACTCTTTGTATCATCTCAGGGTGTCTAGTGTCCTCCCTGGGGATATCATACACCCTGGGGGTCACTGCTGAGGCCTGTGATTGGACTACAGTGGTCACATGGGCACACCGAGCATCATGACGTCATAAATTCACTTCTGGTTTGACCCTAAATTAATCAGGGACAAGAGCCACCCGAAAGTAAACAAGTCTTGGCCCCAGGCCCCAGAGTTCCTCACCAGAGCTCCTGATAAAAGGCCCCCCCAGAGCTTTTAGCCTGGGGGACACATGGTGTCATGGCCCATAGGAAGTTTTATAATTTTTAATTAGGAAGTTTGAGGTAATTAATGTGTTTTTTCAGATAGTTTCTGCACCTTTTCTCCCCCTTTTTTCTCCTCAGGAACAGCATGGTACTTACCGATGGCGACCCCTGTAGAATACGTTGCTAGTGGTTTCAACCAGCTTCTGGAATCTTCTATCTCTGGGCAGTTTTCAGGTGAAGAAACAGCTGATTGGTGCTTGACAGCTGTAATGGCGGGAAATTCAAATATAAAAGGGGGAGATTTTGCCAGATTCAACAGTCGCCGGCGAAAGAAGCTCCCGTTGAAATGTTTCGTTATATTTTTATTGATTTGGTTTTTGATTATTGATCTTTGGTTAAATAATTTATTGGTTATTAATTTGATTTGATTAATAATTTAATAATTATAAAATTAACCCTTAATAAACATCGCCGCCTTATTTATCCAAAATACGGTCTTGTGTTGTTTATTTATTAGTGTTTTAAGTGATAGGTTGTTAGTAATGTTATATAGGTTAGGATATGAATTGGGCCTATGACACCATGATGGGAATGTTGGACTTGGTAAAATCCAGGACCCAGAGAGCGCCGCACACCCAGCGAACCCCAAGTAAGAGGACCCAAAAAAAAACAGACACTAACCTCAGTGGACGAAGTTCAGTAGAGCAGGTCAGCATGGAGAGTAGTCATACAGGGCAAGTTAATCCAGGTAATCCAGAGGTCAAAGCAGGATACAGGAGAAGCCAAAGTGTAGTCAATCAAGCCGAGTCGGTTCACAGGAGCAATGGCGTAACTACCGGAGTAGCAGTGGCTGCCACAGGGTCCGGGACATTAGGGGACCGGCAACAGCCACTACCGCTGCGTTTTATTTTTCTTAATAGGCCGTTACCGGCTGGAATTCTTTGATCCGGTAACAGGCCCTATTTACTTACCGATCCTGGCAGTGACCGGGATCGATAAGTGACGCCACGGGCCCCACAAGCACTATTATTATACTTGGGGGTCTTTTCAAGTATAGTGATCGGAGGCCCGGGAGAGGTAAGGGAACATAAAAACCACTGTTACTTACCTTTCCACAGTCCTGGCAGGTCTCTGACGTCACATGACCGGGGCCTGCGTCCGTGGTCATGTGACGTCCGTATGTCATTAAAGATGGCTGACACCACCAAAGACTGCAGCAGAACTGGAGATAGGTGAGTAACAGTGGTTTTTTATGTTTGTATCCCCGGGGTATCCGATTATTATACATAATAATTGTTCATGGGTGTTCATTATGGGGAATAATACCGTGTGCAGGGGCCACTATGGGGCATAATAGTATGTGCAGGGGCCACTATGGGGCATAATACTGCGTACTGGGGCCACTATGGGCATAATACTGTGTGCAGGGGCCACTATGGGGCATAATAGATCGCGCAGGAATGCGGCGGGGGTCGGTTGGTCGAGGTCTTTGGTGACGGTCAGGAAGGGGGGGGCGGGGCACCATGTCAAAAGTTTGCCACAGGGCCCCGCCATTCCTAGTTACACCACTACACAGGAGGTCACATGATGGCAGGAGGGAGAGACAGAAGCGTAGTCAGGAGTGCCGGGTCATATACAAGAGGTTTGCAGAGTAGCCATAACAGGAGCCAGATGGGGAGGTCAGGAGAAAGCCAAAGGTCATGCACAGGAGGTCAGGGAGATGCCAAGTCAGGAGTTCAAGAAGGAGTTGTCTGTAGAGCAAGCCGGGGTCATACATGTACAGGAGCAATCAGAGAAGGCAGGGACAAGAGACAGCGGATCAAGGCCAGAATAAGGCCTAAATAGTCTCTGGTCCTCCGCTGACATTCCCTGACCCCGGAAGCGCTGGTCCCGTAACCAGAGGGAAACCAGAACCTCCACAGACTCAAGCGGAGACTCTGGCCCTCCCCTAGTTGGGACAAGGCGCTGGACACAGAGTGTTCCGGGAGCCTCCGTGCAGCACAGTGAAGGGCGCGGTCCGCCCTAACATCACCCCTCCCTGCCAATAACCTATCACTAATATATAAATATCTTTTATTTCTTATTCTATAAGTGAAGATATCACATACATGACGTAATTGGCCATTTTTCCAATTTGGTTATGATATAAAAACCCACCGGTGGCTTCTCGATCCACAAAAATAAGATCACACTTCTAAGAGATCAAACAAGCCAAAACCAAGAACCTATCAATAACATCTAGGAATAATTTTTGGATTATTATTGTAGACATGCAGATATCACATACATGATGTCATTTGCCAATTTCTCCTCGGGTGACAAATGTAACTTCCCGACCCGTAACCTATAACTGCATATTGCGCTATAGCATGGCGTGCGTCTCTATGAGATTAGAGCCTTCCGTATTGCCATTATGTTGGCTGATGTATTTTACTATGTTTATCATGCCGTTGTTTTTGTAATGACCTGTTTGTCATCCATCACAATAACGTTACGACTTCCTTAGTAATATTATTTTAGAATTTACAATCATCTATTTGCAACTGGAAATATGTCAGAGATTAATGGAGGAGCTCAACGTCATTAGTCAAAGGGACATGGATAATTGGTTTAGAGAGGTAACGAAACAGCAAGAGAGCCCTGCCTATGCCAAAATACGGGAGGAAGAAACGGGAAACCTATACACGGTCATTTTTATAAAAACAAATTCCTAGGTATCGAGTTGTAAGGCTCTACCATCTGGAAATGTTCATATTGGTGGGAGATTTTTTTTTTTTACGCTTTGGTATATTTTTGTATTGTAATGTTTAGACTTCTTGAGCCGACGTGATCTAATACGGCTATTGTATTTGTGGGAAAGGATGTTATTGCCTTACACGATGGGGGGTCAGGAGATAATCTGTCACTGATTTCTATAGAGAAGGGTATGGATGGAACAATTTGGCTAGTCATCCTTAGCTCAAGCTGAATCTTATTACCTTCGTGACGGGGTTGGTGGCTAAAAAATGTCTTCTTAATGGTTTTCCAAGACATAAATGGGGCCCGTATTCTTTAGGGGATGTAACGGGAGAGGGGTGTAGGTGGGAGGTATGACACAGTTCTTTTTGGAACAGGCACTTATAAGAAACCTTGTAATATATCTTATTTGAAACCAATACCTTTGCTCCCTTCCCTCTGCTAAAACTATTTTAACTGTTATCTGTGAAAATTAGTCTTAAGTAGAAGTCTATGGAGAGGGGAGAGGGAGGAGAGAATACAAGCAGAAGCAGAAGTCTAGTGGCGCTCAATAGGAGCTTTCTATCACAACCAAAGTACTTTTTCCCATCAATACAAGTCAGTACTTCTCTATATATGTCCTACATGATCCTGAGGATGTTCCTATGTGAGACTGTTATGAAGCAGATTCTCCTCTATGTACAGTGTGCAGTATATGGCAGCACGTTTACACCCACCAGTTCACAGAGGTCAAATCTAGCAAATCAGGACCCGCGCCTGGTGCACTTGAAGGCTGATTTTCACACCCATAAAAGATGATTATCTCTGCATTGCTTCATCTGTTTACAACCACAAATGTACATTTCTGCTCCTATGAAATCGTGCAATCAAGCTTTATTATTGGGTTGGGTTTATTATTGCATCCCTCCCCAGTAGGAGTGGGTTTCCCCTACCTCCAGGTTCCAGCATTGTCTTGGCTGTAACTGTAGTCAAAACACTGAAACTTCACCTTTCTGGTTCCTCCTAGTACTGATCCTAGAATATGGCTGCAGGGAGGTGATAGAGAGGACTGTGCAGCTGTAACCAGTCATCTGCAAAGTTCTCTCTATGAGCAATTCAGTAATGTTCAGCTTGATCTTTAAGCAGAGATTTTCCCTGAATGGTTATAGCTTCTCGACTATGTAGCCATGCTGTTGCACAGCTTAGAAGGAACAAGAGTTATGGGGCACTAAAAGAGTCAACCCCCAACTGAATCAATCCACTTTACTAATGAGAACAGGGGAAGGGGTGACATTAGGAGATTATGGTCTGTATATCTATGAGCACAATGCTTGACAAGGTAGACCAAAAAGCAATTTTTTTTCACCCATGAATGGAGGCACTTGAGAATCCTTCCATATACTTCCGTTGTTCTGTGCTAAGTACTTTGTAAGGAACCAGATTCCTAGAGTATTTTCATTCTGGAGTTCACCACCCATGATTCACAACTATACTCCGAGGTATCCTCAGACCCAGGATTACAAGAAGCAGAAGCCCAGGAGAGATGTGGAAACATAATGAGCACTAAGTCTTATCTTCTCTCGCCATGCCTAGACTTACTCATGGTCTTCTTTGGTCATTTTTAAGCCTCTTTTGTCTTCTTTGGTAATGTCATGGGCCCCAGGGGACGTTGAGACCTGTGACTGGGCCTTAGTGGTCATTTGAGTGGTGCTGATGTCATGACACTTAAATGCAACCAGAAAGACAAGGAGGCCAGAAGATATCGGAACATGACCAAAGAGGACTGCGATGTAGTGCTAGATGGATGCAATGAGGGAGCTCGGGAGAGGCGAGGGAAGGTGTGTACAAGTGTTTATTACGTTTACCGCACCTCCCCTGGACCCTCAATTATACTATGGGGTCTGAAGAGTCTAGAGTATAATAATATCACTAAAATGAAACGTGTTGGTGATCCAAGCAAATCCTTCAACATTGCCCATCGACACTTGGTTTCCTGACATGTATATGTCTAGAATACAAATTGTTCAGGACTGTAAAGGTTTGTTCTCTGCGGAGTATACTATTGTACTACATATATATATATATATATATATATATATATATATATATATATATATATATATATACTATTCACATGTACTAGGTGAGACTGATACAAACTGGAACATGATGCGTCTCCCATTTAGTGGACTATTTTTACTCTGCGCCCGGGGTCTTGTTAATGACTGTCAATGTCTAGAACGACTCTGTTACAGATTCAACACAAACACCTTCCCAGTTTAAAACCTATCAAATATAACTCAACAAACCTGTCTGCAATGTTTACACCATCACCCCATTCTCTGGATTACAATAACTTAGCTGACACTGAAAATATTTTCTACACATTCCTGTTCTCCTCAGGGTGAATTACTTCTCACTGCTGAAGAAAAAGATATAGAGACAGCTTGGATGCTGGAGGGAGGCAGGCAGTCAACCAGGTCACAATCCTCTCTTGGTACAGCAACCAGAAAACATTTTAGATAGAAAGATATTAGATAGATAGATAGATAGATAGATAGATAGATAGATAGATAGATAAGATAATTAATAGATAGATAGATAGATAGATAGATAGATAGATAGATAGATAGAGGCATAGATAGCTATATAGATAGATAATAGATAAATAGATAGATAGATAGATAGGAGATAGATAGATAGATAGATAGGAGATAGATAGATAGATAGATAGATAGATAGATAGATAGACAGACAGACAGACAGACAGACAGACAGACAGACAGATAGATAGATAGATAGATAGATAGATAGATAGATAGGAGATAGATAGATAGATGATAGATAGATAGATAGATAGATAGATAGATGATAGATAGATAGATAGATAGATAGATAGATAGATAGGAGATAGATAGATAGATAGATAGATAGATAGGAGATAGATAGATAGATAGATAGATAGGAGATAGATAGATAGATAGATAGATAGATAGATAGATAAGATAGATAGATAGATAGATAGATAGATAGATAGATAGATAGATAGATAGATAGATAGGGTTTAGCATCAATGTTTCCATTTTTTATCATTTCAGTTTGTTTCTGGATATTTTATTATTTTGTTAGAATGTATGTTATATCTTTCCTTTCTATGTTTTCAAACATTCCATCTTGTTAGTTCTCACGTCTTTATATACCATAGTTTATTTCTTTCACTCATTCTCCTGTATTGCGCTTCGTTATAACTGATCCTAATGCATTTCTTCTTTATTGCTCTGCATTGTCCTGTATTCTCCATTTGTTCCATTCTTCTATATTGTATCTCGTCATTGTTATATATTTTACCATTCGCTTTATTTTACGTATTTGTATTTATTTTATTTTTATTTTATGTACTTTATTTTTTTTTCTTAAATGTATTTATTTTAACATATGCTCCTCTGTTTCCCGAGCTGCGACTTCCCTCGGAGAGACCTCCCCTTTCAATAAAATATGAGGGTGATTTTTTTTCCAAGAAGACAATTTGGCATGTTTATCTAATCTAAGCCTAACATGAAAGAATTTATAGCTGAAAAGATGAAACGCGTTCCAGAATTTGTTTTCATTTTTTTTTCTTTGTAAATTAAATTATTTAATGCAATTATATAACAACAAAACAGACTTCTGTTTTTGCTTCTTTTTTTTCTTTTTTTTTTTTGCCGTGAAATGCACATTGCATATTTTGGGACCAGGTCCAAGAAATTGTGTTTTGTTTTTTTTAAAAAAATGACTAATTATTTATAGGATGGTTTAACCCGTAATGGAAGTGGCGGCAAAGTGGTCAAGTTTGATGATGGGCAAGATTTCAAATTTAGAATTTTGAAATTTTTTGAATTTTACAAATCTTTTAAAAATTTACAGGACAAAGACGCCAAGTAGGGAGATATCTGATGGAGAATAAATCAATGTTACCGGCATCTCCCTTAATTAATATCGGAGGGTCTTTACCTTTATGAAAATGTGTTTTCCGCATCCCCATAATGGAATGCCAGCACGTTTTGTCTGTCTAGCATGCACCAGATGTCCTTAATCTCTCAGGACCTAGTTCACAGAAAAAACTAGGTTATGTGCAGTACATCTGAGACAGAGCATTTTTTACCATGGGATAACACTCTCATGCATCATTCCCAGTTACAATGAATCTCAGCACAATACTCGGCAAGATTCCAGGATTTCATGGGGGAAAGCAGCCGTAATTGCCATGGTTTTTACATTACATTATACTGTACTTCTCTGACAAAAAAAAATTTAAAAAATTCATTACGTATTTATGCAAATAAATATTTGAACAGCCCTGTTAGTCCAAATATTTTATTTTTTTCTTAGGTTAGAAATAAAAATTAAATGCATTTTTAATTTATTTTTTAATTTTTTTTTAATTATATGGTGTTAATTCTGTAATTTTTAAACACCCTATAATAAAAAAAAGAAAAAATAATAGTAATTGGATAACTAAATAAAAGGTTTAAAAAAAAAAAAAACTACCCTACATTTTTACTTTATTTTTGAATTTTTTTAGTTTTATTTTTTTAATTATGATATTTATAATATATTTTTAAACAGCCTAACAATAAAAAAATAACTAATAACTAAGTAATAATAATATGTTTTTAAATACCCTAACAATAACAAAAAACAATAACTAATAACTAAGTAATAATGACTAAGTAAAAAACTACCTTAAATTTTTACTTTATTTTTGAAAAATTTTTCAAGTTTTTTTTTTTTATTATAGAGTCATTATATATTTTAAAATATCCTATATTTAAAAATAAATAAATAGTGGGATAACTAAGTAAAAGTTTTTGTTGTTTTTTTTTTAAAAAAAGACTACATTAAGGCTGGAAACGCAGCGATATGTCCGGCAAAACCTTCCGAAAAGTGGATGGGATTCATGCGAATCTCATGCCCACTTTGCGGTAAAAACCGCAGCATGGACACACAGCGTTTTCCAAAACTGGTGCGGTTTTGGAAATCGCAGCATGTCAATTATATCTTCGGAAACGCCGTTAGCTTTTCTGTAACAGAAAGTCCGGGGAAGGGGACAACACGGTGGCTCAGTGGTTAGCACTAGAGATGAGCGAACACTGATCGGATCAGCCAATCCGAACAGCACGCTCCCATAGAAATTAATGGAAACACCTGGCACGCTGACTTTGCCGGCGGCTGGCCGCTTAACCCCCCACGTGCCGGACGCTTCCATTCATTTCTATGGGAGCGTGCTGTGAGCGTGCTGTTACGAATAGTGTTCGCTCATCTCTAGTTAGCGCTGCAGCCTTGCAGCGCTGGAGTCCTGGATTCAAATCCCGCCAGGAACAACATCAGCAGGGAGTTTGTATGTTCTCCCCGTGTTTGCGTGGATTTCCTCCCCATATGGGGGCTCACAATCTACATTTTTTTAAAAAATAGAAAGTCCGGGGAAGAAAACTCTGCAAACTTTCTGTTCAAAGCGCAACGGGAAGAGCCGTGATGTGCGGATCATCCCGTGGGGCCTTAGCCTAATTTTTTACTTTATTGAATTTTTTTTCAAGTTTTATTTCTTTAATTATAGGGTAATTATATATTTTTAAACACCCTATAATTAAAAAATAATAATGGGATAACTAAATAAAAGTTTTTTTCTATAGAAAAACTACCTTAAATTTTTTATTTATTTTTGCTAACTATTTTATATATATTTTATTATTAATTTTATTATTAATTTTAGCATGTTTATTTTTTTATAACAATTAGGTTGAAAAATGAAGTCACGTATGTTTTAACTGTTACAAATGTGTATATTTTATTAAAAAGAATTAGAAAAAAATGGAAATGTATATTAAATATACAATAATAAATAGTAAAACAGTTAAATGGATAAAAAAAAATTTGCATATTGAGCGATAATGTCATGAAATATTGTATTTATATTTTCAAAAAGTTTTTGACTTGGGCTTTCATCTTAATGTTAGGCTAGGTAATTATGTTATACTTGGCACAGGTTAGGATATTGTGATTTTACTATTCTGCATATGGTCTTGTTGTATGTAAGTTTCCCTGGTACCATGAGCATGTCCATATAAATGGCGGGGTTATGACGGAATCTTAGAAACATTATTTATATTAGTCAAAAATAAATTTAAAATCTTTAGAGGGTCACTGTTGAATGAGACGTTGAACAGGTTGTTCCCGCCATCTTGGAGAACTAAGCACAGATTTTCTGTGGATATAGACTTGCTCCAATCCATCTGTCTGTTCATGTCATCCCAGACAGACTGGATGATGTTGAGGTCAGGGCTCCGTGGGGGCCGTATCATCACTTTCAGGACTCCGCCTCCAAAGGGCAAAAGTCACACCAAATATTGAAGGGATTTTTCTTTTTTCTGCACCCGCTTAAGAAAACTATTGTCAGATACTACTTTATTTTTTCACTAGAATCAGAGCTTGGTCTCCTCGTGATCGGAATTTCCTTTGTATTCCTAAGTCTGATGCTGAGCTTGTAAGACAATGGCCTCCTTACACTTCACCCTTGGGTCTGGTTGGAGATCTAGACATAATTGACAGTGCATGTTGCTGACAGCTAGGACTTTACACCCCGCGCACTACTTCTATGTCTCTATGACCGCTCAAGAAAATAGACGTTTTAGAAATTCACTTGTTACAGCTCAGGCAATATTTTTGATTTGTAGTTTAGAAAATTGAAAAAAGTTTAAAAAAATCTTAGCACAAAATACAAAAGTAATGGCTACTAGAGATGAGCGAACATTGTTCGATGTAATAGGTATTCCATCAAATATCAGGCCGTTTGATGTATTCGTTCCCAATCGAATACCTCGCGGCATACGCAGTAAAAATCCAGGGATACAGAACAGTTACTTGTTGTTATATACGTGCACAGCAGCTTTTGTTAAGGGTGTCCCCACACACACACACACACACACACACACAAATTTGCAGGAATACAGAGCAGTTACCTCCTGCTATATACGTGCAAACCAGCTTTTATTAGGGGTGTCCCCCACAAAATAGCAGGAATCCACAGCAGTTACTTCTTGCTATATACATGCAAACCAGATTTTCAGGCAGTGTGTAACCCCAAAATAGGGATACAAAGCAATTAGGTCTGGCTATGTACGCTCAATCCAGATATCCAGGGTGTGTACCCTCAAAACCTAGGTGGGAGACACCGAAATTCAGTCAGGCTATGTACGTTCAATCCAGATCTCCAGGGTGTGTACCCCCAAAACCTAGGTGGGAGACACCGAAATTCAGTCAGGCTATGTACGCTCAATCCAGATCTCCAGGGTGTGTACCCCCAAAACTTAGGTGGGAGACACCGAAATTCAGTCAGGCTATGTACGCTCAATCCAGTTTTTCACAGTGTGTACCCCCAAAACCTAGGTGGGAGAGACAGAAATTCAGTCATGCTATGTACGCTGAATCTAATTTTTAAGGGTCTACCACCCAAAGCTAAGTGGGAGACAGCCGTTCATTCAGTCAGGCCATGTATGGTCAATCCAATTTTTAAGGGTCTACCCCCCAAAGCTAAGTGGGAGACAGCCGTTCATTCAGTCAAGCCATGTATGGTCAATCCAATTTTTAAGGGTCTACCCCCCAAAGCTAAGTGTGATACACAGCAATTCAGTCAGGCTATATCAGCTCAATCCAATTTTTTGTTCAATCCAGTATTGTTTGCTCTCCATGATGTGAACTATCCCTTTGTCTCTTGAAAAGCAACCCAACATGAAGTCAGCCATATGTGCCAGTGTGTTACTTGGCATGACTTCACTGCCCCCAACTGTAAGGGTCACTCTCCATTTCCTCCATTTTCCACTCCCCTTCACACCATCCGTGCTGAAGCAATGGGATGCACTGAACTTCACCCTCAAGCCTCGTGTGCGACAGTGACATGAAATGCCACTCCATCCCCCTCGTCTTCCTCCGCCAGCCAACGGTGCGAAGATGAGAGGAGTGTGCTCTGAATGTTTTCAGCCTAGCAGAGGCTACTTTTTACTTACGAAAATGGCCCCACTTTGACCAGTATATCAGGCACAATGGTTTCTGTCCATCCATTTGGGGAAGAAAGAAGGTTTCCAGGTATTTTCCCACTTTGATAAAGGTTTTTTTTGAGTGTGGAAAGTGTGTAGTTGTTAGGCTGTGATAGTCGGGTAATACAGTGACTTGGGCTTGTTAGATGCCCCCAGACATGCTTCCCCTGCTGTCCCAGTTGCATTTTAGAGGGGTTGGCATCATTTGCTGAGGTGTCATAGTGGACTTGGTGACCTTCCTGAGTCGAATGGTGGGATCCCCTGAAACGAAGCATTTTTCCCCATAGACTATAATGGGGATCGATATTTGATCGAATAGTCGAATATTGAGTGGCTAAAGGAGTAACGAATATCGAATATTTTACTGTTTGCTCATCTCTAATGGCTATATAATATGGGGGGACAACTATAAAAACATATCTTGAGTGAGTGATGGGCAAAACTTGCAAGTGTCAGTTCAGTTTATGGCATCGTCTTCACTCCTGGCATCTTTTGGCCTCCTGGGTGACATCACTGGCCCTGTTGGACCGTGTTAACCTGTGATTTGGCCTTAGTGGTCACAAGGAGAACATCATAACTCTTTGATTCAAGACTCATAACATCAATGGGCCCTATCACCAGTCATGGGCCTCAGCCGGCACTGACATACCTCATGTGACCTCAGCAGTCCACCGGATCTACTGACATCACCCAGGAGGCCAAAAGAGGCCAGACAATTCCAAGAAAGTAGAGCATTGGAGATGTATGGACAGGTGTCTGCGAGCTGTTTTCTTATACTTCAAAGTCTGAAGAGACCCCAGAACATAATGACAATTCCTGGATGTCGAACCCCAAATATATCAGGTTCAGCGGAACCCAAAATTCATGGAAAACGCAACACAATCCAGATTTCATATTTTAGGGACAGTCTCATCACAAAAATCTCAATCAACATGGGGATCAGATATTACGGAGAAATCCATTGACCATTGCAACATGCAAGCCCTAATGGGCATTTGGAAAGGGGTTGTCTTCATTGGACAGATGATTCTTGTTTTGTTAAACCCATTAGTTAATATGGCCCAAGGTCCGGCAGGGCCCGAGAGCTACTCAGCTACCATTAGTAAAGGTCTACTGACGGGGCTCCACATTAGGTGAAGGTCCAACGTGAACGGTAGCTGAACACTTCTAGTATTTAATGTATTTTTTGGGTGAATTGATGTATCTGACCATTAGACTAACCTTAGGTTTAGACAAGAAAAATTAGGGAAAAACATTTCATATTAATTTAATCTTCAAATGGCGAAAGAAGGGTCAATGTCAATAACTAGTGAGAGGGCACTTAGGAGCTTTATACTGTTGAGGGGGGCACATTAAGGAGCATTACACAGTGTGAGGAGTACTAAAGGTTAGTTCCCTTGGAGTTCCTTTGGGGTTTTTTGCAAACGGATTTTGACGCATGATCCACCTCAAAATCTGTCTGCAAAAATGGCTCCCATTGACTTCAATGGGAGTCGCTCGCTTTTGTTTTCCCGCTAGCTAGTAGCGGATAAAAGAAGCAAAATGTCCTATCTTGTCACAGACAAGGCGTTCATGGCTTGAGACGCTCCTATTTAGGCCCATTCATTCGGGCCTCATCAGCAGCGGGATGCCGCGACGGAATGCCAATGCTGTATCGGTATTCCATCGCAGCTAGTCGCACAGAATTTTCACAAGGCGGAAAAGGTTTCCGCAACCTTTACCTCCATGTGAATATACCCTAAAGGAGCACTATACTGTGTGGGGGCACTAATGTGGGATTATACTGTGTGGAGGTCACAAAAATTACATTATACTGTGTGGAGGGACCTAAGAAGTTGTATACTGTATGGGGGCACATTATACTTTGTGGGAGCACTAAAGTGGCATTATACTATTTGGAGGGGAATTAAGGAGCATTATACTGTACAGTGCAGAAATGGGATATTATTTTTTTAATGTAAATTGTGAGCCCTATATAGGGATCACAATGTACACATTTTTTTTTCCTATCAGTATGTCTTATGTGTAGAATGGGAAGAAATCCACACAAACAAGGGGAGAACATACAAACTCCATTCATACTCATAACGGTGACCCTCAAGTGGTCTCAATAGGCAGATCATAAGGTGGCTCACCTCTCTGAAATGTCAAATAAGAATGGGCAAACCTCTGAAGATTCGTTTCATGCGGTGTTCGGATAAAGCGATCCTCTAATTTTGGTTCGAACTTGTTTGGATAGAACCGGACATGAGATTTTTATATTGTGGAATCCCAGGGGAGGTATAAAAAAATTAAAAAATATTCATACTCATAGCGGTGACCCTGGGCACAGAAAAGCGGTAACCAGGACTGGGACCCAAAAAATGTAACGGAAGGTGAATAGAAACAATTTTAAATTTTTTAAATTTTGTAATTTTTACATCTCCTCTGGACCTCCCCTTATTATACTCTGGGTTATGAAGAGTCCCGACAGTATAATAATTTCGGTGATTCTTTTAGTACATCTGAGACTAAGCCTACATTGTTTGTTACAAACTAAACAATTTGGAATATTTATACAATTTGGAATATTCGAACAATTTGTAATATTCAAACAATTTGTAATATTCAAATAATTTGGAATATTTAAACAATTTGGAATATTCAAACAATTTGTAATATTCAAACAATTTGGAATATTCAAACAATTTGGAATACTCAAACAATTTTGAATATTCAAACAATTTGGAATATTCGTACGATTTGGAATATTGATACAATTTGGAATATTTATACAATTTGGAATATTCAAACAATTTGGAATATTCGAACAATTTGGAATATTCGAACAATATGGAATATTCAACCAATATGGAATATTCGAACAATTTGGAATATTCAAACAATTTGGAATATTCAAACAATTTGGAATATTCAAACAATATGGAATATTCAAACAATATGGAATATTCGAACAATTTGGAATATTCAAACAATTTGGAATATTTAAACAATTTGGAATATTTAAACAATTTGGAATATTCAAACAATTTGGAATATTCAAACAATTTGGAATATTCAAACAATTTGGAATACTCAAACAATTTGGAATATTCAAACAATTTGGAATATTCATACGATTTGGAATATTCAAACAATTTGAAATATTTAAACAATTTGGAATATTGATACAATTTGGAATATTTATACAATTTGGAATATTCAAACAATTTGGAATATTCGAACAATTTGGAATATTCAAACAATATGGAATATTCAAACAATATGGAATATTCGAACAATTTGGAATATTCAAACAATTTGGAATATTCAAACAATTTGGAATATTCAAACAATATGGAATATTCAAACAATATGGAATATTCGAACAATTTGGAATATTCAAACAATTTGGAATATTTAAACAATTTGGAATATTTAAACAATTTGGAATATTCAAACAATTTGGAATATTCAAACAATTTGGAATATCGAGGTCAATTAGCAACGAACCAATTTGCCCGTCTCTACAGACAAGGCATGGACATGAGCGGGGCTCTCTCAGGAGAACACAGCAGTCCCTTTTCCTTCGCGCACACACGAGCCCTTTAATCTTCCCGTCTTGTCGTTGCCAGCAATAAAAATCATGCAAATGACTGCGGATTAGCGTCGGTATCAAGTCCTCGCTCTTACTAGTTATTAATGAACATAATTATCCACATTCAATTTATTAATTCAAAAATACATAACAAAATATTAGAAAATAAACTTGTAGGTGGTCCTTTAAATGTAATTGGGATGTGTGCAGCTAACCATAAAACGTGCAGCTGTTGCGGTAAATGCAGGTGCTTTATATCCATGTCATTAATTGGAAGGGACATTATGTCATCATACATCAACAGTTAAAGTTGGTTAAAGTGCCACTTGTCTCAGGTGTGATCATTAATCAGCCTCATTCTATCTTATTACCAATACATTCTCTACCCGCCGCCATTCAACGAGCTTTTATGTGGCTTGTTACAAGAGATTTTCTGTCACTGTCAGGCTAATTCAATGAACAATGAGTTCTTAAAAATGAGCCGAAAGTCACAGGATGACGGCCGCCTTGTCACTGGTCTGTAGACAATGTCATCTTCGTATGGTCCAAGGTTCTACGATTCCGTCGCCTGTTGAGTAGCAATCTTGTGCGGGGTCCGTTAGCATCACCTATGGATAAGGGGCCCAAGGAAGACACGGAATCGTAGGTGTCTAAACTCTATAGGTGTTGAAGGGGTTTTCGGCCACTGGGTGTTTTTTTTTTTTGTATCCTGAAGACCCATGCATGGAAGAGGTCATCAGAAGAGATGAGTGAACCTATCAACCTTTGGTTGGGCTTTGGTCCATGATTCACTTTGTTATAGAATTGGAAGTGACATTATTATACTGTGGGGGTCTCGTCAGACTGCAGTATATGATGGAGGGGTAAAAAACCAAAAAACATTTATACTCACCTTCCTTCGCCTCTTTTAGGCCTCCTTGGTGATATTATGCGCTTCTGAAGTTACATGAGGCATGCCGAGCTTCATAATTTGTTCAACATGTGACCACTGTGACCCAATTACAGACTTCAGTGGTGACCCTAGGAATATGACATCACCAGGAGAGAACCAGTCACTGAATTATTTAGGTTTTTGCACCTCCACCGATTGCAGGAAGTCTGAGGAGACCCCACAATCTAATAATGTGCCAGAATCCTTTTTAGTTAGTCAGAGACAATACCAAAAACATTTGGTTTTGTCAAAAATCTAGGAATTTGGGATTTTCAGGTCGAACTCAGTTCATGTCGAAATGGTTTGCCCCTTCTTCAGTATCCAATTGGTGGGGTCTATCAAATGGACCCTGTCCATATCAGATGATCTGGCTGCCTCCTGGGCAGGGTCGGAACAATGAGACTTCTGGTCTCCTCCGTTGTCCTCCACATGGGTAATAAACAGGGTTTTGAAGGATAGGGGTATATAGAAATCTTAACCGGCACCATTAGGGGTTTTTTTACACCCCAGATAACCCCTTTAAAGAACCCATTCAACCCATGCATTACATTGACATTCATTCATCTAAATTACCATCATGTACTTCTCGACCTGTGGGGGCCATTATATGGAAAATGTCTGGACTAAGAAGACTTCCCCCAAAATAAAGCAGCTGTAATATGAAGGGGTTGGCTCTGATGGGATATGGATATGACTGGGGTGGCGGTATTATTTACACATTATATAAAACCATAGAGTTTATGTTATTTGGTAGGTGTAAGCACTGCGTGGTCAAGTACAATATTATTTTTGGAATATATGGTGGTGGCAGCATTGTAGAGCATGGTTGTCAACTGTGTGGTACATGAGGGTTGATCTTAAAACAAATCTTTATACTATTTGTATAGCGGTATTATTACATGTAGACGTAAGTTGCATTTTTACACATGCACGTGTGAATATTACACAATAACTTGATTTAGAATTTTTTTTTTTTTTTACAAGTCTATTCTGGGATCTTTTCAGGAAGTTCAGAAAATAATTTTTCACAGCGAAGAACAGACGTAATAGAAAAATAGGTCAATGAATAAAATTCTCCGATAAACAGAAGCCATAAAAATACTGAAGATCCATCAAAGTTTATCCGATATCTCAGGAGACTCGTGATAAATAGGCCCTTAAAACAAAAAGGAAGGAATTAAAATTGAGCTAATTTGATATGTAAATACGTTTGACGTGACGTTTAAGCTGCAGGTTTTGTGCTTTGTAAACTTTGTGCTGATATCTGTAAGTGCAAGAAGCTCCAGTCTATATAGTCAGCAAATGAAGAATCGGTTGTTTATGCAAGGCTCTTTGTATAATATCCAGCCCCATTACCCCAGTGTATATAATCCAGCCCCATTGCCCCGGTATGTAATATCCAGCCCCATTGCCCCCAGTGTATATAATCCAGCCCCATTACCCCAGTGTATATAATCCAGCCCCATTTCCCCAGTGTATATAATCCAGTCCCTTTGCCCTCGGTGTATATAATCCAGCCCCATTGCCCCCGGTTTATATAATCCAGCCCCATAGCTCCCAGTGTATATAATAATCAGGCCCCATTGTCCCCGGTGTATATAATCCAGCCCCATTGCCCCCAGTGTATATAATCCATCCCCATTGCCCCAGTGTATATAATCCAGCCCTATTGCCCCCGGTTTATATAATCCAGCACCATAGCTCCCGGTGTATATAAACCAGCCCCTTTGCCCTCGGTGTATATAATCTAACCCCATTGCCCGCGATGTATAAAATCCAACCACGTTTCCCACGTTTCCTGACCCATTGCCTGGTGTATATAATCCAGCCCCATTGCCTCCAATGTATATAATTCAGCCCCATTTCCCCGGTGTATAAAATCCAGCCCATTGCCCTGATGTATATAAACTGCAATATCTTATAGAAAGTTTTTCCAGAGAACTGGAATGGGGGGGAAGGGACCGAGACCACCCCCTATGATGTCCTGATATAGACAGGGATAGCTTCCATTCCATTCCATTTAGCGATATAAGGGTAACACCTTGATACTGTAATATAGTAGAGGGATTGGTGGTAAACTCCCTGGTGGTCTAGGTGGGTGTTGGGGAGATTAATTATCAGAGTCCTGGTATTGTTAATAATCTGATGATCGGTGCGCTGGATGCTTCTCTGCTCCATTTCCAAGTGACTCCTCCAGGGCTTTCCATTCTCAGGAACAGTCTAAGAAATAGGACACCCTGGGCAATGGCCCAGTTAGTTATTCCCTTATGGGGGGGATGGGGTCCTCGTTACAGACTTCGACATTACACACTAAAAACAACGCGGCTGATCGATTTGAAAGGAGATTCGATGCAATGTCGTGCCATGTTCTTTCCGCACCTACCTAAAACTTCTGCATAGATTTAAGTATATAGTCTATTTACCTCTTACCACCACATGACGGGTCTATAACACAGCAGGACGCCTTTGCCCCATCCCTTGTTAGCACCAAGTGCGGGCACGCGGTTCTGCTTACTATACACTTCCAGCCGTACCCGTGGCCCTCATTTCCATGCCTCTGATAAATGACTGTAACCAGATGAGGGAGATAAACTTACCAGTCAATTAATTAAGGTGATTATTATTTAATGGAAAATGTGTTCTTGAGCAATGTGTACAAAAGGAAAATGCCGAGCCATGCATTCTGCCCAGACAGTATTTAATCTTATGGAGTAAGATAAGTGCCCAATACTTCCCGCAATCTAAAAAATTCTCTTCATTAACCAGACAAGATTTATAGGTTTTATCAAATGCAATATTTTAGCCGGTTACTTTGTTGCGAGCAGACACAGGTGCTCGAAACTCGTTCTGGGAGGAAGTTTGCATCGGTGAGAGGTTCCTTTAATAGGAGAAGTGGAAGCGGCTTATAATCCGGCTACGAGACCTTCTACGTTGCCGAATTAGGGCCAAATGGGGGCGGCGTAAAAATAATCGGATTTGTTACATCTGTATTATATCTTATGTCTTTATTACGTCGGTATATATTATAATAGATACATGTGCGTAATAGGTCGGTCATAATGTGATGTGGCGGAACGACTGACGGTGGAAAACGAAGAGTTCGGGGTAGACATCTCCATTGGGTTCCTCTTCATTTCCTTAAGACTCCTCCTGTGGAAAACCAAAGCAGAGTTCAGCCTTATGTCATGACTTTTGCTCCCTAAGCAGTGGCGTTACTACTGGGGTAGCAGGGGTAGCAGCTGACACAGGGCCCGAGACATTGGGGGCCGGGCGACAGTCACTACCCCTGTGTTTATTTATTTTTTTCTTAATAGGCCATTACCGGCTGGAGTTACTCCAGCTGGTACCAGGTCCGATTTACTTACCGATCCTGGCAGGGACTGGGATTGGTAAGTGACGCCATGTGCCCCACAAGCACTATTATTATACTCGGGGGTCTTTTCAGATTCCCAAGTATAATGATCGGAGGCCCGGGAGAGATAAGAAAAGATAAAAAACCATGTTACTTACCTCTCCATGCTCCATATAGGCATCGGACCTAGTTGTATGACGTCCCTGGCGTCGCTTAACCGAAGATAGGTAAATAACAATGTTTTTTTATGTTTGTATCCCCCCTGGTCTCCGATTATTATACTCTGGGGTCTGAAAAGACCCCAGAGTATAATAGTTGTTGATGGGTGTTCATTATGGGACATAATACTGTGTGCAGGGGCCACTATGGGGGATAGTACTGTGTGCAGGGGACACTATGGGGGATAATACTGTGTGCAGGGGACACTATGGGGGATAATACTGTGTGTAGGGGCCACTATGGGGCATAATACTGTGTGTAGGGGCCACTATGGGGCATAATACTGTGTGCAGGGGCCACTATGGGGGATAATACTGTGTGCAGGGGCCACTATGGGGCATAATACTGTGTGCAGGGGCCACTATGGGGGATAATACTGTGTGCAGGGGCCACTATGGGACATAATACTGTGTGTAGGGGCCACTATGGGGCATAATACTGTGTGCAGGGGCCACTATGGGGGATAATACTGTGTGCAGGAGCCACTATGGGACATAATACTGTGCAGAGGCCACTATGGGGAATAATACTGTGTGCAGGGGCCACTATGGGGCATAATACTGTGTGCAAGGGCCACTATGGGACATAATACTGTGTGTAGGGGCCACTATGGGGCATAATACTGTGTGCAGGGGCCACTATGGGACATAATACTGTGTGCAGGGGCCACTATGGGACATAATACTATGAGCAGGGGCCAGTGTGGGGTATAATACTATGAGCAGGGGCCACTTTGGGGTATAATACTGTGTGCAAGGGCCACTATGGGGCATAATACTGTGTGCAGGGGCCACTATGGGACATAATACTGTGTGCAGGGGCCACTATGGGGGATAATACTGTGTGCAGGGGCCACTATGGGGCATAATACTGTGTGCAGGGGCCACTATGGGGGATAATACTGTGTGCAGGGGCCACTATGGGACATAATACTGTGTGTAGGGGCCACTATGGGGCATAATACTGTGTGCAGGGGCCACTATGGGGGATAGGAGCCACTATGGGACATAATACTGTGCAGAGGCCACTATGGGGAATAATACTGTGTGCAGGGGCCACTATGGGACATAATACTGTGTGTAGGGGCCACTATGGGGCATAATACTGTGTGCAGGGGCTACTATGGGGGATAATACTGTGTGCAGGAGCCACTATGGGACATAATACTGTGCAGAGGCCACTATGGGGAATAATACTGTGTGCAGGGGCCACTATGGGACATAATACTGTGTGCAAGGGCCACTATGGGACATAATACTGTGTGTAGGGACCACTATGGGACATAACACTGTGTGCAGGGGCCACTATGGGACATAATACTGTGTGCAGGGGCCACTATGGGACATAATACTATGAGCAGGGGCCACTGTGGGGCATAATAGTGTGTGCAGGGACCACTATGGGACATAATACTGTGTGCAGGGGCCACTATGGGGCATAATACTGTGTGCAGGGGCCACAATGGGGCATAATAGAGCACACAGGAATGCGGCGGGGGTCGGTCGGTTGAGGTCTTCGGTGTCGATCAGGAAGGGGGATAGCCCCATGTCAAAAGTTCACCACGGGGCCCCACCATTCCTAGTTACGCCACTGTCCCTAAGGGCTCATTCATACTGAATTTTTCTGCAGCGGAATCCGCCTCAAAATCCGCTGCCAAAAACGGCTCCCATTGACTTCAATGGGAGCCGCTGTCTTCTTTTTTTTAGCTAGTAGTGGAAAAAAGAAGTGACCTGCCCCTTCTTCCCATGTATCCCGCATTGACTTAGCCATGGAGTCCGCAATACGAGGCTCCCGATTAGGCCCATTCATTCGGCCTGAATACCGCAACGGGATGCCGGTTCACTGCATCGATGTTCCATCGCAGCTAGCTGTGCAGTATGTTCACACGTGGGAATCCATTTTCCGCCATGTGAACATACCCATACTAGGCTTAGATGATTGATGAGCGTCTTGCGCTTGTGGAATCATCTGCAAAATCTATGGCAAGATCGTCCGATTTTTCAGCATCCTGCCTTGATCTAGAGTAAGAGTGGATAGGCCATCGTTTTTTGACCTTAGCACCACCATCAAGTGAACATACTCATGACCCAGTGTCATGACACAACACACAGGTCGGCTAAGGTCCACTCAAAGGTCTCAGCAGTGACCCAGTAGCGTGTGACTTTGGTAAAAATTTTGGAAGAGGCCATAAGCACCCACCGGTGATGACCAGACACTGACCATGAAGACTGTAAGCCCAGGAGAGGTGAGTATTTTTTTATTATGTCTGCACCGCCAGTGGAACTTAATATACTCAAATCAAATCAAACAGGCTTTATTGGCACGTCCGAATAGATATTTGGCATTGCCAAAGCTAGTAAAGTGTGGGGGGGTTGGAGTCGGGGGAGGAGACTGGTGGGTATGAGGTGGTTGATTTGGGGTATAACAGTCAGTGGAGTCTCATCTTCCTCTTAGTTGGTGGCCGCTGTATGGGGAGGTGGAGTGGGGCGGGTGGTTTGGGGTATAACAGTCCATGAAGTCTCATCTTCCTCTTAGTTGGTGACCGCTATATGGGGAGGTGGAGTGGGGCGGGTGGTTTGGGGTATAACAGTCCGTGGAGTCTCATCTTCCTCTTAGTTGGTGGCCGCTATATGGGGAGGCGGGGTGGGGTGGGGCGGGTGGTTTGGGGTATAAGAGTTTCCTCTTCTCGTCTGCAGATATGAAGTCTGGGATGTGGGCAGAGAGTCTTTGGTAGTAGACGGCCCTCACAGCTGAGTATTTGGTGCAGTGTAGCAGGAAGTGGGTCTGGTCTTCTAGGGCCCCCTGGTCACAGTGCTGGCACAGTCTGTTCTCCCGTGGCTTGTACGTCTGCCTGTATCGCCCCGTCTCTATCTCCAGGCTGTGGGCGCTCAGTCTGTACCGGCTCAGGGTCTGTCTGTGTTTGGGGTGGCGTATTCTCTCCAGGTAGGTGGCCATGGTGTAGTCTCTTTGCAGTGACTGGTACACGGTGAGTTTCTTGGAGTTATTTATTGTGCTTCTCCATTCCTCAATGTACCGCTCTTTGTCTCTCTCAATGGCCCCTTTTATTTGAGCCTTGTTCAGGGCATGTTGGGGGTTTTGTCTTGGCAGATGGCTGATGCTTGGTTGGGCTATGGGGTCTGAAAAGAATATAGCAAAACCCATAAATTTTAGGTTTGGCTCAATGCAAAATTTTTGGAACAATTTGTAACAAACCCTCTGGAGACAGATTCGCCTCCACAGCAGTAGCTTCTGTTCTGTACAAGGTCAAGATTTTGGCCCCCGCCGATGAGCTACTGATGGCCTATCAGTATAAAAAATACCGGTGGACCCAGAAAACCCTTTAATATCATTACGTTTCATGTTTTTTTTGTATTTTATATTATTGTATAGGAAATAATAAGATATAAACAACAATTCCAGGCCAGAACCCAATTTGATGAAACCTTTGATAGCGACGAGGGAGAGTTTATTGACTTGCAGAGCCCTGTCCTCATCATGGGATAAATAATGGCCCCTTGACTCCTGAATGTCATGACTTTTAATATAACTATCTCCAGGATCCAATAAATAAGACGTCTCGGGAAGGACGCCGCATTGAAACAAACACGATTATATTTTGGGGAAATTATTGACGGTATTTTTGGGGGCTCTCTGTTTCGACCTCAGATGGTGGAATTTTTTTGATTATTTTTTATTATTATTTTTTGGGGTTTTTTTTTCGCTTTTATTTTAAACACCTATTGAATATGGAGACTGGAAGGGGAAGCTGTCAAGATAAAGAAAATTACAATATCAACCCCGGTAAAGATGTGGATAGTGTATAGCATTTGACGATATTGTCTGGAAGAATATTGAGATGGCACGTCCCGCTCCTTTTAGCCTATAAATATATATTACATTTTAGCAAACATATTGATGTTATAAAGAAATATAATTTTCTGGGAGAGCCACTCACACCTTGTGAATTACATTACTCAAATTCATTTCTCTGTGTTTTATTCTCTGCTTGTCCCCCTGATTCAATATGTTAGAAAGATCCAATCTAACAATATGCCATCTGAAGTCAGGCGACCTGCAAACGTAATAATATAGTGTACGGTAAAGCGAATAACAGAGAAATGCGCTAACGGAAGAAAATCCCAAGGACAATAAAACAGAGATAACTATTCCAAACTTGTATTGACTTGGCCGGTAACTTTAACTTGGCTGCGCTGGTTCATAAATCGAGAATTTGTGCGGAGCGATGTTGTCTGTCTTCTATACGTATGTACTGTATGTATATGTTACTTCTATACCTGTACTACATGTACTGTACTGCTCTCTACCTGTACTACATGTACTGTACCGCCCTCTACCTGTACTACATGTACTGTACTGCTCTCTACCTGTACTACATGTATGTACTGCTCTCTACCTGTACTACATGTACTGTAAGGCTCTCTACCTGTACTACATGTACTGTACCGCCCTCTACCTGTACTACATGTACTGTACCGCCCTCTACCTGTACTACATGTACTGTACCGCCCTCTACCTGTACTACATGTACTGTACCGCCCTCTACCTGTACTACATGTACTGTACCGCCCTCTACCTGTACTACATGTACTGTACTGCTCTCTACCTGTACTACATGTATGTACTGCTCTCTACCTGTACTACATGTACTGTACTGCTCTCTACCTGTACTACATGTACTGTACTGCTTTCTACCTGTACTACATGTACTGTACTGCTCTCTACCTGTACTACATGTACTGTACTGCTCTCTACCTGTACTACATGTACTGTACTGCTCTCTACCTGTACTACATGTACTGTACTGCTCTCTACCTGTACTACATGTACTGTACTGCTCTACCTGTACTACATGTACTGTACTGCTCTCTACCTGTACTACATGTACTGTACTGCTCTCTACCTGTACTACATGTACTGTACTGCTTTCTACCTGTACTACATGTACTGTACTGCTCTCTACCTGTACTACATGTACTGTACTGCTCTCTACCTGTACTACATGTACTGTACTGCTCTCTACCTGTACTACATGTACTGTACTGCTCTCTACCTGTACTACATGTACTGTACTGCTCTCTACCTGTACTACATGTACTGTACTGCTCTCTACCTGTACTACATGTACTGTACTGCTCTCTACCTGTACTACATGTACTGTACTGCTCTCTACCTGTACTACATGTACTGTACTGCTCTCTACCTGTACTACATGTACTGCACTGCTCTCTACCTGTACTACATGTACTGTACTGCTCTCTACCTGTACTACATGTACTGCACTGCTCTCTACCTGTACTACATGTACTGTACTGCTCTCTACCTGTACTACATGTACTGTACTGCTCTCTACCTGTACTACATGTACTGTACTGCTCTCTACCTGTACTACATGTACTGTACTGCTCTCTACCTGTACTACATGTACTGTACTGCTCTCTACCTGTACTACATGTACTGCACTGCTCTCTACCTGTACTACATGTATGTACTGCTCTCTACCTGTACTACATGTACTGTACTGCTCTCTACCTGTACTACATGTACTGTACTGCTCTCTACCTGTACTATATGTACTGTACTACTCTCTACCTGTACTACATGTACTGTACTGCTCTCTACCTGTACTACATGTACTGTACCGCCCTCTACCTGTACTACATGTACTGTACTGCTCTCTACCTGTACTACATGTATGTACTGCTCTCTACCTGTACTACATGTACTGTACTGCTCTCTACCTGTACTACATGTACTGTACCGCCCTCTACCTGTACTACATGTATGTACTGCTCTCTACCTGTACTACATGTACTGTACTGCTCTCTACCTGTACTACATGTACTGTACTGCTCTCTACCTGTACTACATGTACTGTGCTGCTCTCTACCTGTACTACATGTACTGTACTGCTCTCTACCTGTACTACATGTACTGTGCTGCTCTCTACCTGTACTACATGTACTGTACTGCTCTCTACCTGTACTACATGTACTGTACTGCTCTCTACCTGTACTACATGTACTGTACCGCCCTCTACCTGTACTACATGTACTGTACTGCTCTCTACCTGTACTACATGTATGTACTGCTCTCTACCTGTACTACATGTACTGTACTGCTCTCTACCTGTACTACATGTACTGTACTGCTCTCTACCTGTACTACATGTATGTACTGCTCTCTACCTGTACTACATGTACTGTACTGCTCTCTACCTGTACTACATGTACTGTACTGCTCTCTACCTGTACTACATGTACTGTGCTGCTCTCTACCTGTACTACATGTACTGTACTGCTCTCTACCTGTACTACATGTACTGTACTGCCCTCTACCTGTACTATATGTTCTGTACTGCTCTCTACCTGTACTACATGTACTGTACTGCTCTCTACCTGTACTACATGTATTGTACTGCCCTATATCTGTACTACATGTACTGTACTGCTCTCTACCTGTACTACATGTACTGTACTGCTCTCTACCTGTACTACATGTACTGTACTGCTCTCTACCTGTACTACATGTACTGTACTGCTCTCTACCTGTACTACATGTACTGTACTGCTCTCTACCTGTACTACATGTACTGTACTGCTCTCTACCTGTACTACATGTACTGTACTGCTCTCTACCTGTACTACATGTACTGTACTGCTCTCTACCTGTACTACATGTACTGTACTGCTCTCTACCTGTACTACATGTACTGTACTGCTCTCTACCTGTACTACATGTATGTACTGCTCTCTACCTGTACTACATGTACTGTACTGCTCTCTACCTGTACTACATGTACTGTACTGCTCTCTACCTGTACTACATGTACTGTACTACCTGTACTAGATGTTCATAAATCGAGTATTTGTGCGGAGCGATGTTGTCTGTCTTCTATACATATGTACTGTATGTATATGTTACTTCTATACCTGTACTACATTCACTGTACTGCTCTCTACCTGTACTACATGTACTGTACTGCTCTCTACCTGTACTACATGTACTGTACTGCTCTCTACCTGTACTACATGTACTACATGTACTGTGCTGCTCTCTACCTGTACTACATGTACTACATGTACTGTACTGCTCTCTACCTGTACTACATGTACTGTACTGCTCTCTACCTGTACTACATGTATGTACTGCTCTCTACCTGTACTACATGTACTGTACTGCTCTCTACCTGTACTACATGTACTGTACTGCTCTCTACCTTTACTACATGTACTGTACTGCTCTCTACCTGTACTATACTGTATGTACTGTACTACCTGTATTACATGTACTGTACTGCTCTCTACCTGTACTACATGTACTGTACTGTTCTCTACCTGTACTACATGTACTGTACTGCTCTCTACCTGTACTACATGTACTGTACTGCTCTCTACCTGTACTACATGTACTGTACTGCTCTCTACCTGTACTACATGTACTGTACTGCTCTCTACCTGTACTACATGTACTGTACTGCTCTCTACCTGTACTATACTGTATGTACTGTACTACCTGTATTACATGTACTGTACTGCTCTCTACCTGTACTACATGTACTGTACTGCTCTCTACCTGTACTACATGTACTGTACTGCTCTCTACCTGTACTACATGTACTGTACTGCTCTCTACCTGTACTACATGTACTGTACTGCGCTCTACCTGTACTACATGTACTGTACTGCTCTCTACCTGTACTACATGTACTGTACTGCTCTCTACCTGTACTATATGTACTGTACTGCTCTCTACCTGTACTATACTGTATGTACTGTACTACCTGTATTACATGTACTGTACTGCTCTCTACCTGTACTACATGTACTGTACTGCTCTCTACCTGTACTACATGTACTGTACTGCTCTCTACCTGTACTACATGTACTGTACTGCTCTACCTGTACTACATGTACTGTACTGCTCTCTACCTGTACTACATGTACTGTACTGCTCTCTACCTGTACTACATGTACTGTACTGCTTTCTACCTGTACTACATGTACTGTACTGCTCTCTACCTGTACTACATGTACTGTACTGCTCTCTACCTGTACTACATGTACTGTACTGCTCTCTACCTGTACTACATGTACTGTACTGCTCTCTACCTGTACTACATGTACTGTACTGCTCTCTACCTGTACTACATGTACTGTACTGCTCTCTACCTGTACTACATGTACTGCACTGCTCTCTACCTGTACTACATGTACTGTACTGCTCTCTACCTGTACTACATGTACTGTACTGCTCTCTACCTGTACTACATGTACTGCACTGCTCTCTACCTGTACTACATGTACTGTACTGCTCTCTACCTGTACTACATGTACTGCACTGCTCTCTACCTGTACTACATGTACTGTACTGCTCTCTACCTGTACTACATGTACTGTACTGCTCTCTACCTGTACTACATGTACTGTACTGCTCTCTACCTGTACTACATGTACTGTACTGCTCTCTACCTGTACGACATGTACTGTACTGCTCTCTACCTGTACTACATGTACTGCACTGCTCTCTACCTGTACTACATGTATGTACTGCTCTCTACCTGTACTACATGTACTGTACTGCTCTCTACCTGTACTACATGTACTGTACTGCTCTCTACCTGTACTATATGTACTGTACTGCTCTCTACCTGTACTACATGTACTGTACTGCTCTCTACCTGTACTACATGTACTGTACCGCCCTCTACCTGTACTACATGTACTGTACTGCTCTCTACCTGTACTACATGTATGTACTGCTCTCTACCTGTACTACATGTACTGTACTGCTCTCTACCTGTACTACATGTACTGTACCGCCCTCTACCTGTACTACATGTACTGTACTGCTCTCTACCTGTACTACATGTACTGTACCGCCCTCTACCTGTACTACATGTACTGTACTGCTCTCTACCTGTACTACATGTATGTACTGCTCTCTACCTGTACTACATGTACTGTACTGCTCTCTACCTGTACTACATGTACTGTACTGCTCTCTACCTGTACTACCTGTACTGTACTGCCCTATATCTGTACTACATGTAGTGTACTGCTCTCTATCTGTACTACATATACTGTACTGCTCTCTACCTGTACTACATGTACTGTGCTGCTCTCTACCTGTACTACATGTACTGCTCTCTACCTGTACTACATGTACTGTACTGCTCTCTACCTGTACTACATGTACTGTACTGCTCTCTACCTGTACTACATGTACTGTACTGCTCTCTACCTGTACTACATGTACTGTACTGCTCTCTACCTGTACTACATGTACTGTGCTGCTCTCTACCTGTACTACATGTACTGTACTGCTCTCTACCTGTACTACATGTACTGTACTGCCCTCTACCTGTACTATATGTTCTGTACTGCTCTCTACCTGTACTACATGTACTGTACTGCTCTCTACCTGTACTACATGTATTGTACTGCCCTATATCTGTACTACATGTACTGTACTGCTCTCTACCTGTACTACATGTACTGTACTGCTCTCTACCTGTACTACATGTACTGTACTGCTCTCTACCTGTACTACATGTACTGTACTGCTCTCTACCTGTACTACATGTACTGTACTGCTCTCTACCTGTACTACATGTACTGTACTGCTCTCTACCTGTACTACATGTACTGTACTGCTCTCTACCTGTACTACATGTACTGTACTGCTCTCTACCTGTACTACATGTACTGTACTACCTGTACTAGATGTTCATAAATCGAGTATTTGTGCGGAGCGATGTTGTCTGTCTTCTATACATATGTACTGTATGTATATGTTACTTCTATACCTGTACTACATTCACTGTACTGCTCTCTACCTGTACTACATGTACTGTACTGCTCTCTACCTGTACTACATGTACTGTACTGCTCTCTACCTGTACTACATGTACTGTACTGCTCTCTACCTGTACTACATGTACTACATGTACTGTGCTGCTCTCTACCTGTACTACATGTACTACATGTACTGTACTGCTCTCTACCTGTACTACATGTACTGTACTGCTCTCTACCTGTACTACATGTATGTACTGCTCTCTACCTGTACTACATGTACTGTACTGCTCTCTACCTGTACTACATGTACTGTACTGCTCTCTACCTGTACTACATGTACTGTACTGCTCTCTACCTGTACTATACTGTATGTACTGTACTACCTGTATTACATGTACTGTACTGCTCTCTACCTGTACTACATGTACTGTACTGTTCTCTACCTGTACTACATGTACTGTACTGCTCTCTACCTGTACTACATGTACTGTACTGCTCTCTACCTGTACTACATGTACTGTACTGCTCTCTACCTGTACTACATGTACTGTACTGCTCTCTACCTGTACTACATGTACTGTACTGCTCTCTACCTGTACTACATTTACTGTACTGCTCTCTACCTGTACTACATGTACTGTACTGCTCTCTACCTGTACTATACTGTATGTACTGTACTACCTGTATTACATGTACTGTACTGCTCTCTACCTGTACTACATGTACTGTACTGCTCTCTACCTGTACTACATGTACTGTACTGCTCTCTACCTGTACTACATGTACTGTACTGCTCTCTACCTGTACTACATGTACTGTACTGCCCTCTACCTGTACTACATGTACTGTACTGCTCTCTACCTGTACTACATGTACTGTACTGCTCTCTACCTGTACTATATGTACTGTACTGCTCTCTACCTGTACTATACTGTATGTACTGTACTACCTGTATTACATGTACTGTACTGCTCTCTACCTGTACTATATGTACTGTACTGCTCTCTACCTGTACTAAATGTACTGTACTGCTCTCTACCTGTACTACATGTACTGTGCTGCTCTCTACCTGTACTACCTGTACTGTACTGCTCTCTACCTGTACTACATGTACTGTACTGCTCTCTACCTGTACTACATGTACTGTACTGCTCTCTACCTGTACTACATGTACTGTACTGCTCTCTACCTGTACTACATGTACTGTACTGCTCTCTACCTGTACTACATGTACTGTACTGCTCTCTACCTGTACTACATGTACTGTACTGTTCTCTACCTGTACTACATGTACTGTACTGCTCTCTACCTGTATTACATGTACTGTACTGCTCTCTACCTGTACTACATGTACTGTACTGCTCTCTACCTGTACTACATGTACTGTACTGCTCTCTACCTGTACTACATGTACTGTACCGCCCTCTACCTGTACTACATGTACTGTACTGCTCTCTACCTGTACTACATGTACTGTACCGCCCTCTACCTGTACTACATGTACTGTACTGCTCTCTACCTGTACTACATGTATGTACTGCTCTCTACCTGTACTACATGTACTGTACTGCTCTCTACCTGTACTACATGTACTGTACTGCTCTCTACCTGTACTACCTGTACTGTACTGCCCTATATCTGTACTACATGTAGTGTACTGCTCTCTACCTGTACTACATATACTGTACTGCTCTCTACCTGTACTACATGTACTGTGCTGCTCTCTACCTGTACTACATGTACTGCTCTCTACCTGTACTACATGTACTGTACTGCTCTCTACCTGTACTACATGTACTGTACTGCTCTCTACCTGTACTACATGTACTGTACTGCTCTCTACCTGTACTACATGTACTGTACTGCTCTCTACCTGTACTACATGTACTGTGCTGCCCTCTACCTGTACTACATGTACTGTACTGCTCTCTACCTGTACTACATGTACTGTACTGCCCTCTACCTGTACTATATGTTCTGTACTGCTCTCTACCTGTACTACATGTACTGTACTGCTCTCTACCTGTACTACATGTATTGTACTGCCCTATATCTGTACTACATGTACTGTACTGCTCTCTACCTGTACTACATGTATGTACTGCTCTCTACCTGTACTACATGTACTGTACTGCTCTCTACCTGTACTACATGTACTGTACTGCTTTCTACCTGTACTACATGTACTGTACTGCCCTATATCTGTACTACATGTAGTGTACTGCTCTCTATCTGTACTACATGTACTGTACTGCTTTCTACCTGTACTACATGTACTGTACTGCTCTCTACCTGTACTACATGTATGTACTGCTCTCTACCTGTACTACATGTACTGTACTGCTCTCTACCTGTACTACATGTACTGTACTGCTCTCTACCTGTACTACATGTACTGTACTACCTGTACTAGATGTTCATAAATCGAGTATTTGTGCGGAGCGATGTTGTCTGTCTTCTATACATATGTACTGTATGTATATGTTACTTCTATACCTGTACTACATTCACTGTACTGCTCTCTACCTGTACTACATGTACTGTACTGCTCTCTACCTGTACTACATGTACTGTACTGCTCTCTACCTGTACTACATGTATGTACTGCTCTCTACCTGTACTACATGTACTGTACTGCTCTCTACCTGTACTACATGTACTGTACTGCTCTCTACCTGTACTACATGTACTGTACTGCTCTCTACCTGTACTACATGTACTGTACTGCTCTCTACCTGTACTACATGTACTGTACTGCTCTCTACCTGTACTACATGTACTGTACTGCTCTCTACCTGTACTACATGTACTGTACTGCTCTCTACCTGTACTACATGTACTGTACTGCTCTCTACCTGTACTATACTGTATGTACTGTACTACCTGTATTACATGTACTGTACTGCTCTCTACCTGTACTACATGTACTGTACTGCTCTCTACCTGTACTACCTGTACTGTACTGCTCTCTACCTGTACTACATGTACTGTACTGCTCTCTACCTCTACTACATGTACTGTACTGCTCTCTACCTGTACTACATGTACTGTACTGCTCTCTACCTGTACTACATGTACTGTACTGCTCTCTACCTGTACTATATGTACTGTACTGCTCTCTACCTGTACTATACTGTGTGTACTGTACTACCTGTATTACATGTACTGTACTGCTCTCTACCTGTACTACATGTACTGTACTGCTCTCTACCTGTACTACATGTACTGTACTGCTCTCTACCTGTACTACATGTACTGCACTGCTCTCTACCTGTACTACATGTACTGTACTGCTCTCTACCTGTACTACATGTACTGCACTGCTCTCTACCTGTACTACATGTACTGTACTGCTCTCTACCTGTACTACATGTACTGTACTGCTCTCTACCTGTACTACATGTACTGTACTGCTCTCTACCTGTACTACATGTACTGTACTGCTCTCGACCTGTACTACATGTACTGTACTGCTCTCTACCTGTACTACATGTACTGTACCGCCCTCTACCTGTACTACATGTACTGTACTGCTCTCTACCTGTACTACATGTATGTACTGCTCTCTACCTGTACTACATGTACTGTACTGCTCTCTACCTGTACTACATGTACTGTACCGCCCTCTACCTGTACTACATGTACTGTACTGCTCTCTACCTGTACTACATGTACTGTACCGCCCTCTACCTGTACTACATGTACTGTACTGCTCTCTACCTGTACTACATGTATGTACTGCTCTCTACCTGTACTACATGTACTGTACTGCTCTCTACCTGTACTACATGTACTGTACTGCTCTCTACCTGTACTACCTGTACTGTACTGCCCTATATCTGTACTACATGTAGTGTACTGCTCTCTATCTGTACTACATATACTGTACTGCTCTCTACCTGTACTACATGTACTGTGCTGCTCTCTACCTGTACTACATGTACTGCTCTCTACCTGTACTACATGTACTGTACTGCTCTCTACCTGTACTACATGTACTGTACTGCTCTCTACCTGTACTACATGTATGTACTGCTCTCTACCTGTACTACATGTACTGTACTGCTCTCTACCTGTACTACATGTACTGTACTGCTCTCTACCTGTACTACATGTACTGTACTGCTCTCTACCTGTACTACATGTACTGTACTGCTCTCTACCTGTACTACATGTACTGTACTGCTCTCTACCTGTACTACATGTACTGTGCTGCTCTCTACCTGTACTACATGTACTGTACTGCTCTCTACCTGTACTACATGTACTGTGCTGCTCTCTACCTGTACTACATGTACTGTACTGCTCTCTACCTGTACTACATGTACTGTACTGCCCTCTACCTGTACTATATGTTCTGTACTGCTCTCTACCTGTACTACATGTACTGTACTGCTCTCTACCTGTACTACATGTATTGTACTGCCCTATATCTGTACTACATGTACTGTACTGCTCTCTACCTGTACTACATGTACTGTACTGCTCTCTACCTGTACTACATGTACTGTACTGCTCTCTACCTGTACTACATGTACTGTACTGCTCTCTACCTGTACTACATGTACTGTACTGCTCTCTACCTGTACTACATGTACTGTACTGCTCTCTACCTGTACTACATGTACTGTACTGCTCTCTACCTGTACTACATGTACTGTACTGCTCTCTACCTGTACTACATGTACTGTACTGCTCTCTACCTGTACTACATGTACTGTACTGCTCTCTACCTGTACTACATGTATGTACTGCTCTCTACCTGTACTACATGTACTGTACTGCTCTCTACCTGTACTACATGTACTGTACTGCTCTCTACCTGTACTACATGTACTGTACTACCTGTACTAGATGTTCATAAATCGAGTATTTGTGCGGAGCGATGTTGTCTGTCTTCTATACATATGTACTGTATGTATATGTTACTTCTATACCTGTACTACATTCACTGTACTGCTCTCTACCTGTACTACATGTACTGTACTGCTCTCTACCTGTACTACATGTACTGTACTGCTCTCTACCTGTACTACATGTACTACATGTACTGTGCTGCTCTCTACCTGTACTACATGTACTACATGTACTGTACTGCTCTCTACCTGTACTACATGTACTGTACTGCTCTCTACCTGTACTACATGTATGTACTGCTCTCTACCTGTACTACATGTACTGTACTGCTCTCTACCTGTACTACATGTACTGTACTGCTCTCTACCTGTACTACATGTACTGTACTGCTCTCTACCTGTACTATACTGTATGTACTGTACTACCTGTATTACATGTACTGTACTGCTCTCTACCTGTACTACATGTACTGTACTGTTCTCTACCTGTACTACATGTACTGTACTGCTCTCTACCTGTACTACATGTACTGTACTGCTCTCTACCTGTACTACATGTACTGTACTGCTCTCTACCTGTACTACATGTACTGTACTGCTCTCTACCTGTACTACATGTACTGTACTGCTCTCTACCTGTACTATACTGTATGTACTGTACTACCTGTATTACATGTACTGTACTGCTCTCTACCTGTACTACATGTACTGTACTGCTCTCTACCTGTACTACATGTACTGTACTGCTCTCTACCTGTACTACATGTACTGTACTGCTCTCTACCTGTACTACATGTACTGTACTGCCCTCTACCTGTACTACATGTACTGTACTGCTCTCTACCTGTACTACATGTACTGTACTGCTCTCTACCTGTACTATATGTACTGTACTGCTCTCTACCTGTACTATACTGTATGTACTGTACTACCTGTATTACATGTACTGTACTGCTCTCTACCTGTACTACATGTACTGTACTGCTCTCTACCTGTACTACATGTACTGTACTGCTCTCTACCTGTACTACATGTACTGTACTGCTCTACCTGTACTACATGTACTGTACTGCTCTCTACCTGTACTACATGTACTGTACTGCTCTCTACCTGTACTACATGTACTGTACTGCTTTCTACCTGTACTACATGTACTGTACTGCTCTCTACCTGTACTACATGTACTGTACTGCTCTCTACCTGTACTACATGTACTGTACTGCTCTCTACCTGTACTACATGTACTGTACTGCTCTCTACCTGTACTACATGTACTGCACTGCTCTCTACCTGTACTACATGTACTATACTGCTCTCTACCTGTACTACATGTACTGCACTGCTCTCTACCTGTACTACATGTACTGTACTGCTCTCTACCTGTACTACATGTACTGTACTGCTCTCTACCTGTACTACATGTACTGTACTGCTCTCTACCTGTACTACATGTACTGTACTGCTCTCTACCTGTACTACATGTACTGCACTGCTCTCTACCTGTACTACATGTATGTACTGCTCTCTACCTGTACTACATGTACTGTACTGCTCTCTACCTGTACTACATGTACTGTACTGCTCTCTACCTGTACTATATGTACTGTACTGCTCTCTACCTGTACTACATGTACAGTACTGCTCTCTACCTGTACTACATGTACTGTACCGCCCTCTACCTGTACTACATGTACTGTACTGCTCTCTACCTGTACTACATGTATGTACTGCTCTCTGCCTGTACTACATGTACTGTACTGCTCTCTACCTGTACTACATGTACTGTACCGCCCTCTACCTGTACTACATGTACTGTACTGCTCTCTACCTGTACTACATGTACTGTACCGCCCTCTACCTGTACTACATGTACTGTACTGCTCTCTACCTGTACTACATGTATGTACTGCTCTCTACCTGTACTACATGTACTGTACTGCTCTCTACCTGTACTACATGTACTGTACTGCTCTCTACCTGTACTACATGTACTGTACTGCTCTCTACCTGTACTACATGTACTGTACTGCCCTCTACCTGTACAACATGTACTGTACTGCTCTCTACCTGTACTACATGTACTGTACTGCTCTCTACCTGTACTATATGTACTGTACTGCTCTCTACCTGTACTATACTGTATGTACTGTACTACCTGTATTACATGTACTGTACTGCTCTCTACCTGTACTACATGTACTGTACTGCTCTCTACCTGTACTACATGTACTGTACTGCTCTCTACCTGTACTACATGTACTGTACTGCTCTACCTGTACTACATGTACTGTACTGCTCTCTACCTGTACTACATGTACTGTACTGCTCTCTACCTGTACTACATGTACTGTACTGCTTTCTACCTGTACTACATGTACTGTACTGCTCTCTACCTGTACTACATGTACTGTACTGCTCTCTACCTGTACTACATGTACTGTACTGCTCTCTACCTGTACTACATGTACTGTACTGCTCTCTACCTGTACTACATGTACTGTACTGCTCTCTACCTGTACTACATGTACTGTACTGCTCTCTACCTGTACTACATGTACTGCACTGCTCTCTACCTGTACTACATGTACTGTACTGCTCTCTACCTGTACTACATGTACTGTACTGCTCTCTACCTGTACTACATGTACTGCACTGCTGTCTACCTGTACTACATGTACTGTACTGCTCTCTACCTGTACTACATGTACTGCACTGCTCTCTACCTGTACTACATGTACTGTACTGCTCTCTACCTGTACTACATGTACTGTACTGCTCTCTACCTGTACTACATGTACTGTACTGCTCTCTACCTGTACTACATGTACTGTACTGCTCTCTACCTGTACTACATGTACTGTACTGCTCTCTACCTGTACTACATGTACTGTACTGCTCTACCTGTACTACATGTACTGTACTGCTCTCTACCTGTACTACATGTACTGTACTGCTCTCTACCTGTACTACATGTACTGTACTGCTTTCTACCTGTACTACATGTACTGTACTGCTCTCTACCTGTACTACATGTACTGTACTGCTCTCTACCTGTACTACATGTACTGTACTGCTCTCTACCTGTACTACATGTACTGTACTGCTCTCTACCTGTACTACATGTACTGTACTGCTCTCTACCTGTACTACATGTACTGTACTGCTCTCTACCTGTACTACATGTACTGCACTGCTCTCTACCTGTACTACATGTACTGTACTGCTCTCTACCTGTACTACATGTACTGTACTGCTCTCTACCTGTACTACATGTACTGCACTGCTGTCTACCTGTACTACATGTACTGTACTGCTCTCTACCTGTACTACATGTACTGCACTGCTCTCTACCTGTACTACATGTACTGTACTGCTCTCTACCTGTACTACATGTACTGTGCTGCTCTCTACCTGTACTACATGTACTGCTCTCTACCTGTACTACATGTACTGTACTGCTCTCTACCTGTACTACATGTACTGTACTGCTCTCTACCTGTACTACATGTACTGTACCGCCCTCTACCTGTACTACATGTACTGTACCGCTCTCTACCTGTACTACATGTACTGTACCGCCCTCTACCTGTACTACATGTACTGTACTGCTCTCTACCTGTACTACATGTATGTACTGCTCTCTACCTGTACTACATGTACTGTACTGCTCTCTACCTGTACTACATGTACTGTACTGCTCTCTACCTGTACTACCTGTACTGTACTGCCCTATATCTGTACTACATGTAGTGTACTGCTCTCTACCTGTACTACATATACTGTACTGCTCTCTACCTGTACTACATGTACTGTGCTGCTCTCTACCTGTACTACATGTACTGCTCTCTACCTGTACTACATGTACTGTACTGCTCTCTACCTGTACTACATGTACTGTACTGCTCTCTACCTGTACTACATGTACTGTACTGCTCTCTACCTGTACTACATGTACTGTACTGCTCTCTACCTGTACTACATGTACTGTGCTGCTCTCTACCTGTACTACATGTACTGTACTGCTCTCTACCTGTACTACATGTACTGTACTGCCCTCTACCTGTACTATATGTTCTGTACTGCTCTCTACCTGTACTACATGTACTGTACTGCTCTCTACCTGTACTACATGTACTGTACTGCTCTCTACCTGTACTACATGTATTGTACTGCCCTATATCTGTACTACATGTACTGTACTGCTCTCTACCTGTACTACATGTATGTACTGCTCTCTACCTGTACTACATGTACTGTACTGCTCTCTACCTGTACTACATGTACTGTACTGCTTTCTACCTGTACTACATGTACTGTACTGCCCTATATCTGTACTACATGTAGTGTACTGCTCTCTATCTGTACTACATGTACTGTACTGCTCTCTACCTGTACTACATGTACTGTACTGCTCTCTACCTGTACTACATGTATGTACTGCTCTCTACCTGTACTACATGTACTGTACTGCTCTCTACCTGTACTACATGTACTGTACTGCTCTCTACCTGTACTACATGTACTGTACTACCTGTACTAGATGTTCATAAATCGAGTATTTGTGCGGAGCGATGTTGTCTGTCTTCTATACATATGTACTGTATGTATATGTTACTTCTATACCTGTACTACATTCACTGTACTGCTCTCTACCTGTACTACATGTACTGTACTGCTCTCTACCTGTACTACATGTACTGTACTGCTCTCTACCTGTACTACATGTATGTACTGCTCTCTACCTGTACTACATGTACTGTACTGCTCTCTACCTGTACTACATGTACTGTACTGCTCTCTACCTGTACTACATGTACTGTACTGCTTTCTACCTGTACTACATGTACTGTACTGCTCTCTACCTGTACTACATGTACTGTACTGCTCTCTACCTGTACTACATGTACTGTACTGCTCTCTACCTGTACTACATGTACTGTACTGCTCTCTACCTGTACTACATGTACTGTACTGCTCTCTACCTGTACTACATGTACTGTACTGCTCTCTACCTGTACTATACTGTATGTACTGTACTACCTGTATTACATGTACTGTACTGCTCTCTACCTGTACTACATGTACTGTACTGCTCTCTACCTGTACTACCTGTACTGTACTGCTCTCTACCTGTACTACATGTACTGTACTGCTCTCTACCTGTACTACATGTACTGTACTGCTCTCTACCTGTACTACATGTACTGTACTGCTCTCTACCTGTACTACATGTACTGTACTGCTCTCTACCTGTACTACATGTACTGTACTGCTCTCTACCTGTACTATATGTACTGTACTGCTCTCTACCTGTACTATACTGTATGTACTGTACTACCTGTATTACATGTACTGTACTGCTCTCTACCTGTACTACATGTACTGTACTGCTCTCTACCTGTACTAAATGTACTGTACTGCTCTCTACCTGTACTACATGTACTGTGCTGCTCTCTACCTGTACTACCTGTACTGTACTGCTCTCTACCTGTACTACATGTACTGTACTGCTCTCTACCTGTACTACATGTACTGTACTGCTCTCTACCTGTACTACATGTACTGTACTGCTCTCTACCTGTACTACATGTACTGTACTGCTCTCTACCTGTACTACATGTACTGTACTGCTCTCTACCTGTACTACATGTACTGTACTGTTCTCTACCTGTACTACATGTACTGTACTGCTCTCTACCTGTATTACATGTACTGTACTGCTCTCTACCTGTACTACATGTACTGTACTGCTCTCTACCTGTACTACATGTACTGTACTGCTCTCTTCCTGTACTACATGTACTGTACTGTTCTCTACCTGTACTACATGTACTGTACTGCTCTCTACCTGTACTACATGTACTGTACTGCTCTCTACCTGTACTACATGTACTGTACTGCTCTCTACCTGTACTACATGTACTGTACTGCTCTCTACCTGTACTACATGTACTGTACTGCTCTCTACCTGTACTACATGTACTGTGCTGCTCTCTACCTGTACTACATGTACTGTACTGCTCTCTACTTGTATTACATGTACTGTACTGCTCTCTACCTGTACTACATGTACTGTACTGCTCTCTACCTGTACTACATGTACTGCACTGCTCTCTACCTGTACTACATGTACTGTACTGCCCTCTACCTGTACTACATGTACTGTACTGCTCTCTACCTGTACTATATGTGCTGTACTGCTCTCTACCTGTACTATACTGTATGTACTGTACTACCTGTAATACATGTACTGTACTGCTCTCTACCTGTACTACATGTACTGTACTGCTCTACCTGTACTACATGTACTGTACTGCTCTCTACCTGTACTACATGTACTGTACTGCTCTCTACCTGTACTACATGTGCTGTACTGCTCTCTACCTGTATTACATGTACTGTACTGCTCTCTACCTGTACTACATGTACTGTACTGCTCTCTACCTGTACTACACGTACTGTACTGCTCTCTACCTGTACTACATGTACTGTACTGCTCTCTACCTGTACTACATGTACTGTACTGCCCTCTACCTGTACTACATGTACTGTACTGCTCTCTACCTGTACTATACTGTATGTACTGTACTGCTCTCTACCTGTACTACATGTGCTGTACTGCTCTCTACCTGTATTACATGTACTGTACTGCTCTCTACCTGTACTACATGTACTGTGCTGCTCTCTACCTGTACTACATGTGCTGTACTGCTCTCTACCTGTATTACATGTACTGTACTGCTCTCTACCTGTACTACATGTACTCTACTGCTCTCTACCTGTACTACATGTACTGTACTGCTCTCTACCTGTACTACATGTACTGTACTGCTCTCTACCTGTACTACATGTATGTACTGCTCTCTACCTGTACTACATGTACTGTACTGCTCTCTACCTGTACTACATGTACTGTACTGCTCTCTACCTGTACTACATGTACTGTACTACCTGTACTAGATGTTCATAAATCGAGTATTTGTGCGGAGCGATGTTGTCTGTCTTCTATACATATGTACTGTATGTATATGTTACTTCTATACCTGTACTACATTCACTGTACTGCTCTCTACCTGTACTACATGTACTGTACTGCTCTCTACCTGTACTACATGTACTGTACTGCTCTCTACCTGTACTACATGTACTACATGTACTGTGCTGCTCTCTACCTGTACTACATGTACTACATGTACTGTACTGCTCTCTACCTGTACTACATGTACTGTACTGCTCTCTACCTGTACTACATGTATGTACTGCTCTCTACCTGTACTACATGTACTGTACTGCTCTCTACCTGTACTACATGTACTGTACTGCTCTCTACCTGTACTGCATGTACTGTACTGCTCTCTACCTGTACTATACTGTATGTACTGTACTACCTGTATTACATGTACTGTACTGCTCTCTACCTGTACTACATGTACTGTACTGTTCTCTACCTGTACTACATGTACTGTACTGCTCTCTACCTGTACTACATGTACTGTACTGCTCTCTACCTGTACTACATGTACTGTACTGCTCTCTACCTGTACTACATGTACTGTACTGCTCTCTACCTGTACTACATGTACTGTACTGCTCTCTACCTGTACTATACTGTATGTACTGTACTACCTGTATTACATGTACTGTACTGCTCTCTACCTGTACTACATGTACTGTACTGCTCTCTACCTGTACTACATGTACTGTACTGCTCTCTACCTGTACTACATGTACTGTACTGCTCTCTACCTGTACTACATGTACTGTACTGCCCTCTACCTGTACTACATGTACTGTACTGCTCTCTACCTGTACTACATGTACTGTACTGCTCTCTACCTGTACTATATGTACTGTACTGCTCTCTACCTGTACTATACTGTATGTACTGTACTACCTGTATTACATGTACTGTACTGCTCTCTACCTGTACTACATGTACTGTACTGCTCTCTACCTGTACTACCTGTACTGTACTGCTCTCTACCTGTACTACATGTACTTTACTGCTCTCTACCTGTACTACATGTACTGTACTGCTCTCTACCTGTACTACATGTACTGTACTGCTCTCTACCTGTACTACATGTACTGTACTGCTCTCTACCTGTACTACATGTACTGTACTGCTCTCTACCTGTACTACATGTACTGTACTGTTCTCTACCTGTACTACATGTACTGTACTGCTCTCTACCTGTATTACATGTACTGTACTGCTCTCTACCTGTACTACATGTACTGTACTGCTCTCTACCTGTACTACATGTACTGTACTGCTCTCTACCTGTACTACATGTACTGTACCGCCCTCTACCTGTACTACATGTACTGTACTGCTCTCTACCTGTACTACATGTACTGTACCGCCCTCTACCTGTACTACATGTACTGTACTGCTCTCTACCTGTACTACATGTATGTACTGCTCTCTACCTGTACTACATGTACTGTACTGCTCTCTACCTGTACTACATGTACTGTACTGCTCTCTACCTGTACTACCTGTACTGTACTGCCCTATATCTGTACTACATGTAGTGTACTGCTCTCTACCTGTACTACATATACTGTACTGCTCTCTACCTGTACTACATGTACTGTGCTGCTCTCTACCTGTACTACATGTACTGCTCTCTACCTGTACTACATGTACTGTACTGCTCTCTACCTGTACTACATGTACTGTACTGCTCTCTACCTGTACTACATGTACTGTACTGCTCTCTACCTGTACTACATGTACTGTACTGCTCTCTACCTGTACTACATGTACTGTGCTGCTCTCTACCTGTACTACATGTACTGTACTGCTCTCTACCTGTACTACATGTACTGTACTGCCCTCTACCTGTACTATATGTTCTGTACTGCTCTCTACCTGTACTACATGTATTGTACTGCTCTCTACCTGTACTACATGTACTGTACTGCTCTCTACCTGTACTACATGTATTGTACTGCCCTATATCTGTACTACATGTACTGTACTGCTCTCTACCTGTACTACATGTATGTACTGCTCTCTACCTGTACTACATGTACTGTACTGCTCTCTACCTGTACTACATGTACTGTACTGCTTTCTACCTGTACTACATGTACTGTACTGCCCTATATCTGTACTACATGTAGTGTACTGCTCTCTATCTGTACTACATGTACTGTACTGCTCTCTACCTGTACTACATGTACTGTACTGCTCTCTACCTGTACTACATGTATGTACTGCTCTCTACCTGTACTACATGTACTGTACTGCTCTCTACCTGTACTACATGTACTGTACTGCTCTCTACCTGTACTACATGTACTGTACTACCTGTACTAGATGTTCATAAATCGAGTATTTGTGCGGAGCGATGTTGTCTGTCTTCTATACATATGTACTGTATGTATATGTTACTTCTATACCTGTACTACATTCACTGTACTGCTCTCTACCTGTACTACATGTACTGTACTGCTCTCTACCTGTACTACATGTACTGTACTGCTCTCTACCTGTACTACATGTATGTACTGCTCTCTACCTGTACTACATGTACTGTACTGCTCTCTACCTGTACTACATGTACTGTACTGCTCTCTACCTGTACTACATGTACTGTACTGCTCTCTACCTGTACTACATGTACTGTACTGCTCTCTACCTGTACTACATGTACTGTACTGCTCTCTACCTGTACTACATGTACTGTACTGCTCTCTACCTGTACTACATGTACTGTACTGCTCTCTACCTGTACTACATGTACTGTACTGCTCTCTACCTGTACTACATGTACTGTACTGCTCTCTACCTGTACTATACTGTATGTACTGTACTACCTGTATTACATGTACTGTACTGCTCTCTACCTGTACTACATGTACTGTACTGCTCTCTACCTGTACTACCTGTACTGTACTGCTCTCTACCTGTACTACATGTACTGTACTGCTCTCTACCTGTACTACATGTACTGTACTGCTCTCTACCTGTACTACATGTACTGTACTGCTCTCTACCTGTACTACATGTACTGTACTGCTCTCTACCTGTACTACATGTACTGTACTGCTCTCTACCTGTACTATATGTACTGTACTGCTCTCTACCTGTACTATACTGTATGTACTGTACTACCTGTATTACATGTACTGTACTGCTCTCTACCTGTACTACATGTACTGTACTGCTCTCTACCTGTACTAAATGTACTGTACTGCTCTCTACCTGTACTACATGTACTGTGCTGCTCTCTACCTGTACTACCTGTACTGTACTGCTCTCTACCTGTACTACATGTACTGTACTGCTCTCTACCTGTACTACATGTACTGTACTGCTCTCTACCTGTACTACATGTACTGTACTGCTCTCTACCTGTACTACATGTACTGTACTGCTCTCTACCTGTACTACATGTACTGTACTGCTCTCTACCTGTACTACATGTACTGTACTGTTCTCTACCTGTACTACATGTACTGTACTGCTCTCTACCTGTATTACATGTACTGTACTGCTCTCTACCTGTACTACATGTACTGTACTGCTCTCTACCTGTACTACATGTACTGTACTGCTCTCTTCCTGTACTACATGTACTGTACTGTTCTCTACCTGTACTACATGTACTGTACTGCTCTCTACCTGTACTACATGTACTGTACTGCTCTCTACCTGTACTACATGTACTGTACTGCTCTCTACCTGTACTACATGTACTGTACTGCTCTCTACCTGTACTACATGTACTGTGCTGCTCTCTACCTGTACTACATGTACTGTACTGCTCTCTACTTGTATTACATGTACTGTACTGCTCTCTACCTGTACTACATGTACTGTACTGCTCTCTACCTGTACTACATGTACTGCACTGCTCTCTACCTGTACTACATGTACTGTACTGCCCTCTACCTGTACTACATGTACTGTACTGCTCTCTACCTGTACTATATGTGCTGTACTGCTCTCTACCTGTACTATACTGTATGTACTGTACTACCTGTATTACATGTACTGTACTGCTCTCTACCTGTACTACATGTACTGTACTGCTCTACCTGTACTACATGTACTGTACTGCTCTCTACCTGTACTACATGTACTGTACTGCTCTCTACCTGTACTACATGTGCTGTACTGCTCTCTACCTGTATTACATGTACTGTACTGCTCTCTACCTGTACTACATGTACTGTACTGCTCTCTACCTGTACTACACGTACTGTACTGCTCTCTACCTGTACTACATGTACTGTACTGCTCTCTACCTGTACTACATGTACTGTACTGCCCTCTACCTGTACTACATGTACTGTACTGCTCTCTACCTGTACTATACTGTATGTACTGTACTGCTCTCTACCTGTACTACATGTGCTGTACTGCTCTCTACCTGTATTACATGTACTGTACTGCTCTCTACCTGTACTACATGTACTGTGCTGCTCTCTACCTGTACTACATGTACTGTACTGCTCTCTACCTGTACTACATGTACTGTACTGCTCTCTACCTGTACTACATGTACTGTACTACCTGTACTAGATGTTCATAAATCGAGTATTTGTGCGGAGCGATGTTGTCTGTCTTCTATACATATGTACTGTATGTATATGTTACTTCTATACCTGTACTACATTCACTGTACTGCTCTCTACCTGTACTACATGTACTGTACTGCTCTCTACCTGTACTACATGTACTGTACTGCTCTCTACCTGTACTACATGTATGTACTGCTCTCTACCTGTACTACATGTACTGTACTGCTCTCTACCTGTACTACATGTACTGTACTGCTCTCTACCTGTACTACATGTACTGTACTGCTCTCTACCTGTACTACATGTACTGTACTGCTCTCTACCTGTACTACATGTACTGTACTGCTCTCTACCTGTACTACATGTACTGTACTGCTCTCTACCTGTACTACATGTACTGTACTGCTCTCTACCTGTACTACATGTACTGTACTGCTCTCTACCTGTACTATACTGTATGTACTGTACTACCTGTATTACATGTACTGTACTGCTCTCTACCTGTACTACATGTACTGTACTGCTCTCTACCTGTACTACCTGTACTGTACTGCTCTCTACCTGTACTACATGTACTGTACTGCTCTCTACCTGTACTACATGTACTGTACTGCTCTCTACCTGTACTACATGTACTGTACTGCTCTCTACCTGTACTACATGTACTGTACTGCTCTCTACCTGTACTACATGTACTGTACTGCTCTCTACCTGTACTATATGTACTGTACTGCTCTCTACCTGTACTATACTGTATGTACTGTACTACCTGTATTACATGTACTGTACTGCTCTCTACCTGTACTACATGTACTGTACTGCTCTCTACCTGTACTAAATGTACTGTACTGCTCTCTACCTGTACTACATGTACTGTGCTGCTCTCTACCTGTACTACCTGTACTGTACTGCTCTCTACCTGTACTACATGTACTGTACTGCTCTCTACCTGTACTACATGTACTGTACTGCTCTCTACCTGTACTACATGTACTGTACTGCTCTCTACCTGTACTACATGTACTGTACTGCTCTCTACCTGTACTACATGTACTGTACTGCTCTCTACCTGTACTACATGTACTGTACTGTTCTCTACCTGTACTACATGTACTGTACTGCTCTCTACCTGTATTACATGTACTGTACTGCTCTCTACCTGTACTACATGTACTGTACTGCTCTCTACCTGTACTACATGTACTGTACTGCTCTCTTCCTGTACTACATGTACTGTACTGTTCTCTACCTGTACTACATGTACTGTACTGCTCTCTACCTGTACTACGTGTACTGTACTGCTCTCTACCTGTACTACATGTACTGTACTGCTCTCTACCTGTACTACATGTACTGTACTGCTCTCTACCTGTACTACATGTACTGTACTGCTCTCTACCTGTACTACATGTACTGTGCTGCTCTCTACCTGTACTACATGTACTGTACTGCTCTCTACTTGTATTACATGTACTGTACTGCTCTCTACCTGTACTACATGTACTGTACTGCTCTCTACCTGTACTACATGTACTGCAATGCTCTCTACCTGTACTACATGTACTGTACTGCCCTCTACCTGTACTACATGTACTGTACTGCTCTCTACCTGTACTATATGTGCTGTACTGCTCTCTACCTGTACTATACTGTATGTACTGTACTACCTGTATTACATGTACTGTACTGCTCTCTACCTGTACTACATGTACTGTACTGCTCTACCTGTACTACATGTACTGTACTGCTCTCTACCTGTACTACATGTACTGTACTGCTCTCTACCTGTACTACATGTGCTGTACTGCTCTCTACCTGTATTACATGTACTGTACTGCTCTCTACCTGTACTACATGTACTGTACTGCTCTCTACCTGTACTACACGTACTGTACTGCTCTCTACCTGTACTACATGTACTGTACTGCTCTCTACCTGTACTACATGTACTGTACTGCCCTCTACCTGTACTACATGTACTGTACTGCTCTCTACCTGTACTATACTGTATGTACTGTACTGCTCTCTACCTGTACTACATGTGCTGTACTGCTCTCTACCTGTATTACATGTACTGTACTGCTCTCTACCTGTACTACATGTACTGTTCTGCTCTCTACCTGTACTATACTGTATGTACTGTACTACCTGTATTACATGTACTGTACTGCTCTCTACCTGTACTATACTGTATGTACTGTACTACCTGTATTACATGTACTGTACTGCTCTCTACCTGTACTATTGTTCCATAATTGTTCCATGACTGTTCAGCAGTAGGGGAAAGGACTGTAGAATCAGACTACACCCAGCTGTAGTCTGTAACTATGGAGACACATAGGTCTCTATATACTGTAGAAGCTGTGGACATAAAATCAATAGAAAACGTTCAATAAAATACATTTTAGAAGGTTAGTAATATTCAGAAAGGTTTATTCCTGTAATATAGATATCTAATGGGGGGAGGGGGGTCCTGTTTTCTTCAACCACAAAAAACTTTATTTTATTGTCTGCCTCTTTTTTTGCTATTCCAAGCCAAATGAAAAGAAAAGAGAAAAAAAAAATAGGTTACGTCTCTTTTAAGAGCCAAGCGCACCAAAGCTCGGAAGTGAACGCATCTGATACTTTATAAAGCACATTGAACAACAATGATTTATTCATTACATTTGTTTAAGGAAAAACAAAGCAAACATAATCCCCAATTGACTGTCAACAAATCCACAGCGTACCTTAGGAGAAAAAATTCTCGGAAATTGTGTCTGTAGACCCAGTGCAAAAAAAAAAAAAAAAAAAAAGAAAGAAAAAACAGACAACAGAAATTAAGGCCGTTCACTTGAGCAATCGGCAGAAATAGGTTGAGCTGAATATTTTACGTTATTATTATAATATTACCGTGGCCCACCGAGTCAATACGAAGCGGCTCCTCCGGTTTTACTATCAGCTTTTATGTTACCAGGTAGGCCAAAAAGTGATAATAATGAAATTTAAATAGGCCACATAAAAATAGATACCATCGGGTAATTACCGAAGTGTCACTTTTTATGAAGGAGATTGATGAAAACTGATGCCCGGTGACGTTACACCGCAAGTAATTACCATAATGTATAATTCCGTCGCTAATCACAATGTTAATATCTACAAAAAGTCGGAGTTATCCATGGTGGTTGTGAAGAAAGAGGTCACATAACTGGTCACAACTAGAGATGGGTGAACCAATGAAGATTTGTTTTGTCTCGGGTTTGGATGGTTTATTATGGGCCAAACAAGTTTGTCATGAATTGGAAGGGAAATTATTATAGTGTAGAGTCCATTTAGGAATCCCAGGGGAGGAACGGTTATACTCACCTTCTATCACCTCTTCTGGGCCTCCTTCTAACATTCAGCGCTCGCTGGGTACTGTTTGGCCTCTTCTGCCCTCCTGGGTGAAGTCATATGCACTGGAGAACCAAACACAGGCCTCAACCTGGACTATGGGTGCATGACTTCACCCAGGAAGCAGGAAGAGGCCAGAAGAGGATCCAGAGAGAGTAACAGACAAGGAGGCACAAAAAAAAACAAGGGAAGGTGAATATAAACCCAATCATAGGCCTACACCGATTATACTCTGGAGTCTATTAGTCTGGAGTCTAAAGAGACAACACATATTTATTTTTCCTGGGCTCCACCACTCCATTCTCCTTGCTCATGAGTCTGCAATGTCTTCAGACTCGCTCTCTGATATCATCAGCTTTATCACCGATGAGGCCTGTGATTGGGCCTGCATGATCACATGGTGGTGGGTGCCCACATCATCAAATTTTAGTTCTGTATCCTCAAAGGATAGGCCAAAAATAAATTTTCCCGGACAAGCTCTTTACGCGTGGAACAATATGGACCAGCCTTCATGGAAGATTAGGCAAAGGACAGCGCTCACCCAAAAGTAACTGTAAATGCTTTATTGAGCAATGCACAAAACGCGTTTTGGGTCATTATAGTCCCTTTCTTAAGTGTAGGTATTTGGACTCAGGGTTACAGAACAGACCCACACACCTCCCTTCACTCCATGGATTCATGGGTCTGTTCTGTAACACTTGAGAAAGGGTCTGTAACAACCCAAAACGCGTTGTGTTCATTGTTCAATAAAGCATTTCCAGTTACTTTTGGGTGAGCGCTGTCCTTTGCCGAATCTTCCGAAGAAGCTGGTCCATATTGTTCCACGCATAAAGAGCTTGTCCGGGAATTTTAAGACAGTCAATCTGGTTGTTTATGCTTAACATTGGAGAATAAGAACAATGGGTCAAGATCAGTCTCGGATGGCCCACCAGAGAACCCTTCGATGGTCCCATACAAAATAATGGTCCAGCAGAAGACACCCAAATTCAAACAATACTATGTTATATTTCCTATGGGTTGTTAGAGGATGGAGAACTTGATGGGCCAAAGGTTTCCTTTTGGTTTATTATAACAAATTGTCCAAAGAGGAGGACCTTCTTATAATTTTACAATAATCAATATCATTGTTTGTGCTTCACGTAGGAAAGTAAGAGTAATTGGTCATTGTCAAATGGTCCACCACAGGTCTCTTCAGTGAGCCCAGTCTCTAACCCAACAATGGTCCAGCAGAAGACCAAATTTGAAGGGTACTATGATCTATTTCCTGTGGGATGTGAGAGGATCTGGTGGACCAAAGGACCTCAGTCTGACATTGGTCAAGGTTCTTTTGGTCTTTTGGTTTATTATGAATAATTGTCCAAAAGGCTAGTTCTTTTTGCTTTGTCTTGAAGAAGAAGAGTAGTCGGTCAACGTTAATGTCAGACTGGGCAACCAGAGGATACTCTGAGGGGGCCCAGACTTTAACACAAAAATAGCTCAGTAGAAGACACCCAGATTTGAAGGGAACTATGGTCTAATTCCTTGAGTTGTTGGAGGATGAAGTATCTGGTGGCCCAAGGAACCTCAGTATGACACCGGTCAAGGTTTCCTTGGTTTATTACAATGACTTTTAGTATGTATGTGAAGAGTAAAAGTAATATAATGGAGTAAACCATCCTATAACTGAAATGAGCAGTCAGCTTTGGTCTTCACAAACACATTATTTCTGGGCACTCGATGTTGATGAGGAGGGTTAAGTTCTTTCCTTTGGAGAGTTGTAGGGGGATGCTACAGACGTCTTTCCAACGCCTCCTCTGGGATCACCCACCAGACCAGACTCTCCTGGCTAAGTGCCAGTCCTACATTCATATTAAAATGGGAAACATCCACCTGTGTGTGCAGGTGCCCCGTTTCGTCTTAAAATCCGGTCAAGAAGGAAACCTCTGAGGAGTGGCTTAGGAGCTGATGCTTTCAAACATATGTAAATGTCTAATCATTCACTGAAAAGGATTTGTGTTTGCTACAAATTAAAAACGATTGTGTGCCATGTTCTGTAGGTTTTATGCACGCAAGAAGTAATTGTGTTCGGCTAAAATCAGAAGTGTCTAGAGACAAAATATAGAACGCCGCCGTTAACCACAACTTGTCTATTTCCTATTGACGGATTGTAGAAATTTAAAGTGTGAATAGATTAATTCTACGTGTGAAGAACAACTCCATTTACAAATGAAAACATCTTTTCCCAGCAGCCCACGTCTATGTAATGTCCTGATTTACTTTTGTGAAGGAGATTTTCCACCTACTAATCATGGAAATACGCATTAATGTCCTGTAACCCCCTAAGAACAAGGCAATGTTGGCCTTAAAGGGGTTTTCTGGTTCTGCACAAATAAAGATTCATCCATGCAGAAATAAAAAATTCTACCAATTTTGTAATATAATTTGTGTTCCAATTATTCACCGTTTCCGTGATAAGTGCTTGCCAATGAATGAGAACCCTGTACATAGCTAGTCCTACTCTCAGCTGAGAAGTGGAGACAATTGTATCCCATCCAGATACAACAGCCAGGACCCCAGACTGATACATTGTAGCTACCCAGTAGAGAGATTTGCGCAGTTGCTTGAGCGCACAGAACATTGTCTACACTGGATACAATTGTCTCCAATTCTTAATGCTCTAGAACATTCTAGTGGAAGATAGGACAGGTTCCCGTGAAGTCTGAATGCTACCAATGGAACCCAAACCTTACACATTCTATATCATAATCCTCAATGTATAAGTAGATTGATCGTCAACAACGATGGGTGAATCTAACAAAACTTGTACTCATAAGGTTAGCCCAATTTTGTTGGGTCAGACCTGTTATTAAACTTGGAGGTTAGTGAAAGAAGGCCAAGGAGAGGTGCAGAAAATAAAAAAAAATCATACTCGCCTTTCCCCTCTTTCTGGGGCTCCACCACTGGCTATCATAGTTATCAATGGTAGTCATGTTAGTTGGCTCTGTGTAGTTAAACTAGTCTCACCACTGTGGGCAGGCATGGTAGTACTTGGACACTTCTAAGCACTGTTAAGGTCCCCTGATGACTGGCGCAAGACGGTGCCAAGAAACGCATAGGGACTAGGGAATTTTCATTAGACCAGGGCTGTACAGGGGCAGATGTGGACTGCCCTTGTCAGGGCAGGAGTCTTTGGGATCTTGAGGGTATTGTTTAGATGCTAATGTAGGGAGAACATTCCCGCTGTACCCTCGATCCTGTTATTTCTCCTGCCTGCTACACTGACCTGGTAAGACCGTTTCATTTTATATCTTTGATTGACGGTTGTAATACTGCAACATGGGTGAGAATTGAATTCACTCCTCTGTGAGTGTTATTTTCTTGACTACTTTATGTTTCTTAAACAGGAATTTATATACTGTGGTAAGGGATCATTTTTTAAAGATATACTAATAAATGTTATGTTTTAAGTATGGGCATCAGTGCTAGCATATATAGGCTCCACCACTGGGTCGTCTTTCCCAGAGTCTTCCAACTTCTTGGGAGATACTAGTAGCCCTGGGTCACGGCTCTGGCCTGTGATTGGGCCTCAACGGTCACATAGGGGTTGTCAACATTATGAAGCTTTGATGCCTTTGTATGTCTTGATGTTGACATCTACCATGACTACTGAGGAACAATCATAGGTCTCATTGGCCAACCAGGACCACTGATGTCACCGAGGTCAGAGATGGCCAGAAGACTGCGGGAAAGAAGAGCCAAGAAGAAGTAAGAAAAGACGAGTTGTTTTTTTTATTTTTCAACGTCTTCGGTTATGATACTCTCGGTCTATGACATCAGTTCATGGCTGGTGAACCGCAAAAACCTCTGGTTTGACTGAATCTGAAATTTTTGGAAAATCTGTACCGAATCAGGAGTCTTACAAGCCTGTTGTGCTCATGCTTACTTGTCATAATCACACCCTGGGGACACATTTTGTAGACCGAATTGGGACCATCTCCATTGCAAGGAAACTTAAGCATCCAATTTGAAATTTTTGCAGAGAATTGCAAGACATACAAGACATAACACTAGAGCCTTAATATAGTCAGCTAAGGCCAGCCACGTAATCTGCTAACACGGAGCTGGATCGATAAAGTTTTGCCAAATTGAATAAATAATTCTACAGAGAACATGTTCAATATAATATAACACCATCCAAGTCTAATAGTATTTGTAATAAGAGAATTATTGATTTACATTCCCGGACAAGACAACTTATTAACCAGGTCTGAATTCAGACATTCACTATTGATTTTCTCCCCCATTTTCTATACGTTCTACTTTCTATACTTTATGTCTGCATTAAATAGCCCACAATGAGGTCCAAAATGAGGTCCTATGGAATCTATAGGTGTGTGCTTGGAACTGATATGGGAAAACGAGTTCAAGATCAAATGCCATGACCAAAAGTGAAGCTAGGAAAAGAAACATCGTAAATAGAATTGGGCAAACCAGTTTGGAATTTTGCCAAATTTTCCAAAATTTTAGAGGTTTACCGCAAACAAATTCAGAAAAATGGAAGCTTTTCTCTATTTTGAAGCACATGGGGGCTCCGAAAACATTTTGGTCATTTTCCTGGTCCCTACACCATTTTCTCAAGGCCTGAAATTGGGCATCAACTGAAAAAGATGGCAGATGGCCCTGGAAAAAGATCAAAACACTTGAGAATGCCGTAGTACTTCACTACCTTTCCTGGCCTCCAAGTTATTATATTCTGGGTCCCGAAGACAAGAAAAAGACATGGCCGCACATCCCAACCTTATACATTGATCTAGTGCTTCTCAGCAAATTTTATAATACCGAACAAGAGGTTCTTAGTATACATATTGATCAATGTGCATAAGCCAACTAGCCACTTCATGGTGACCTCTTTATAGTGGGTCCCTACTCTACTGGGCGCGGCGCCGCACAGCGACCGCCACAACCGCAACACATCACCCGCAGGAGACTGCAAGAAGGGACCCACCTACTAGCTCTCAGTCTTCTGACGGGGGCAACATGGTAAGGTGCATTATTGAGATCTGTTCACACACATGATAAGGTTAATTTTTGAGATCTGTTCACACGGTGCGGGGCTGCGTGGTGTCTGCTGCTTCTGTGGCGCTGTGCCCGTGGGGCGGCGCGGCCCAGAGCCTGGGGGCTTGGTCTGGTGACAGGGGTGTTGCCGGGTCACTGGGTTGCTAGCCCTGTGGGCGCTGTGTTGCGGTTGTGGCAGTCGCTGTGCGGTGCCGCGCCCAGTAGAGTAGGGACCCACTATAAAGAGGTCGCCGGGAAGTGGCTAGTGGGCTTATGCACATTGATCAATATGTAAACTAAGGACCTCATGTTCGGTATTATAAAATTTGCTGAGAAGCACTAGATCAATATATAAGGTTGGGATGTGCGGCCATGTCTTTTTTTTTTTTGATACATAAAGCTGTATCTAATCCTTCCCCATGTAGTACTGTGTTTAGACGCAAGTATCTAATCCTTGTTGGTGCTGTACTGTGTGCAGATGCACATATCTAATCCTCCGGCGTGTGGTACTGTGTGCAGATGCGCATATCTAATCCTCCCCATGTGGTATTGTGTGAAGAGGCACGTATCTAATCCTCTGGTTAAGTGAAAATGTGTGCAGACATGCGTATCTAATCTTACGGCATGTGGTACTGTGTGCAGACGCGCATATCTAATCCTCTGGCGTACGGTACTCTGTGCTGAGATGCATATGTAATTCTCTGGTGTGTGGTATTGTGTACAGAGGCATGTATCTAATCCTGTCCCATGTGGTACTGTGTGCAGATGCAAGTATCTAATCCTCACCTATGTGGTATTGTGTGCAGTGGTGCATATCTAATCCTCTGGCATGTAGTATTGTGTGCAGAGGAACATATCTAATCCTCCCCATGTGGTATTGTGTGTAGATGCGCGTATCTAATCCTCTGGCGGTTGTACTATGTGAAGACATGCGTATCTAATCCTGTGGCATGTTGAACTGTGTGCAGATGTGCGTATCTAATCCTCTCCTGTGTGGTATTGTGTGAAGAGGCGCGTATCTAATCCTCCCCCATGTGGTACTTTGTGCAAACACACGTATCTAATCCTTCAGCGTGTGGAACTGTGTTGAGACACGCATATCTAACCCTCGGTCATGTGGTACTGTGTGCAGATGCACGTATCTAATCCTCCCCTGTGTGGTATTGTGTGAAGAGGCGCATATCTAATCCTACGGCTTGTGGTACTGTCTTATGGACATACACACAAACAACATACAAAATACACCATATAGGGGACACAATGTACATTTTTTCCTATCAGTATATCTTTGGAGTATGGGCGGCAATCCACACAAACACGGGGAGAACATACAAACTCCTTGCAGATGTTGTCCTTGGCGGGATTTAAACCTGGGACTCCAGCACTGTAAGGCTGCAGTGCTAACCATTGAGCCACCATGTTGCTACTAATACTGTGCTTTCTATACAGTGATGGCTTATGCAGAGGCAGAGAAGCGACGGAAGGGGGGACCTTATGACTGTGAAAGCAAAGCACCAGCTTCTCTTCCTGTAATCTGTCTCAGTGTCTCTTCTGTTAGAGACAGACTTCATATAACAACAGTAGACAGTAGCTTAGAGGAAAGGAAAGCACTGAGTGGCCAGCACAACTTTTTAGCATAAAAACATAAGTGATAGATTATGACCACAACATTAACCATTTAAAGGGGTTGTCCAGGACTGTGAAATGGAGGGTCTACCTAAAGTGTATAGTCACCTTAAAGGGGTTTTCCGGGATAAACCTATCTTTCTAATCTAAGCTACTGTGCAGTCTGGCACTTCGGCTTTAGTGCACAGGCATGGGTGGCCAGTGGACATCAAGGAGGTGTTGGCCGCCCAGAACAAGTGACGTCCCCTGCCCAGAAGGTCCTGCCCCGCAGATAGGTAATTATGATGGGGTGGGAGTGGGAGGTGGGAGTTAAGGAAGGGCAGGCTAGTTAGGGAAACAGGGAAGAGTGTGAGGGACAAAGGGAGGGGGAGGGAGTGAGCTCTGAGTGAAGCTCAAAGCATCACAGTAGTTGTAGGGAAAAAAAACAGAAAGTTACGCATGTAAACAAATGCAAAGATGTCAGAAGCTCCCAGAGAAACCCAGAAATCCCTCAAAACACTGCTGAAGGTATTAACCTATTAATAGCACTAACAAACCTTTTTTGAAAAATAATTTTTGGCCCGGAAAACTCCTTTAACCACTTCGGGACCACCCATTGGGTTTTTACATCTGCAAGATGCCTTGTTCTTCAAAGGACATACTGGTACGTCGAAGTAGATTTCGAAATCATGCAGTTGGTGAAACGGGAAGTCGGCTGTAACTTCGGTCGGAGCTCCCAGAGAGAAAGCAGGGAAGGTTTATAAACCGCTATAATGCGACTGCCCTCTGACCCAATGGTCATGTGATCTGTCGGGATCAGCATGTGTTAGAGCTTCTTCTCCTACATTACCCAGATCAGCTCTATAGAACGGGCAGGAAGCTGGGTTCCTCCTGCAGCTGGGGCTAAATGTACCAGCCCCAATTACAGGGGAAATCAGCCTCCCTATAGCTCATCGATGGAGGTGTCGATAATTGGATCCCCCATCTATCCTAAGGGTATGGAATTAGTATTGTCATCCTGGAGAAGGCTGTGGCCCTTCACTTAGCTCATCAATGGGGGTGTCAAGAATTGGACCCGCACCTACCTATCCAAAGGGTCCGACAATACTATTATAGGCCTGGAGAAGGCTTTGGCCCTTTCAATTATCTCATTGATGGGAGTGTCGAGAATTGGACCCCACCTACCTATCCTAAGGGTCTGACATTACTATTATAGGCATGGAGAAGGCTGTGGCCCCTTCACTTAGCTCATCAATGGGGGCATCGAGAATTGGATCCCCACATTAGTATTGTAGCCCTGGAGAAGGCTGTGGCCCCTTCACTTAGCTCATCGATAGGGGTGTTGAAAAATGGACCCCCACCTATCCTAAGGGTATGACATTAGTATGGTAGTCCTGGAGAAGGCTGTGGCCCCTTCACTTAGCTCATCAATGGGGGTGTCGAGCATTGGACCCCCCTGTACATATCCTAAGGGTCTGACATTAGTATTGTCGAACTGGAGAAGGCTGTGGTCCCTTCACTGGACCCAGGGGCATAACTACCGGGGTAGCAGCGGTAGCTGCTGCCACAGGGCCCGAGGGCCCGGGACATTAGGGGCCCAGCGACATCCGCTACCGCTGGTAACAGGCCCTATTTGCTTACTGATCCTGGCAGGGGCCAGTATCAGTAAGTGACGCCACGTCCCGGGTCATGTGACGTCCCAGATGTCATTGAAGATGGCCGACACCACCGAGGACTGGAACAGAGCTGGGGATAGGTAAGTAACAGTGGTTTTTTTTTTTTTGTTGGTATCCCCCCTGGGTCTCTTATTATACTCTGCGGTCTGAAAAGAACCAGAGTATAATAATTGTTCATGGGTGTCCTGGAGAAGGCTGTGGTCCCTTTACTTAGCTCATCAGTGGGGGTGTCGAGAATTGGACCCCCACCTATCCTGAGGGTCCGACATTAGTATGACAGTCCTGGAGAAAGCTGTGGCCCCTTCACTTAGCTCATCGATGGGAGTGTCGAGAATTGGACCCCCACCTATCCTAAGGGTCCGACATTAGTATGGTAGTCCTGAAGAAAGCTGGGGCCCCTTCACTTACCTCATCAATGGGAGTGTCGAGAATTGGACCCCCATCTACCCATCCTAAGGCTACGACATGAGTATTGTCATCCCACAGAACTCCGTAAATTCCGTAGCATTCTAATCATTTGTATTAGGCAGAATTTTTTTCTTTTTTCTTTTTTTTTTTTCTTTCCTTTTTTAATCATGCACTAAATGATACCTCACCGAAATGAGACATACGGATTTAAACGTTCATTAATTTCTCGCAGCCTGTAACATCTTTATACGCCAAATGTTTGTTTATGTTACGGTCTAAACCAACAGTGCTTAAGAATACATAATTAAAAAGGTTAAACCATTAAAAATTTCTATTCGGGGGGATTAAGGACATCTTTTCATATCATTTCAACGAGCGGAATTATCTTTCCCTTTTAGTATTAGTCGTTTTCTAATTATCCATTGTGTCTAATTATGTTATAATAACCTACCCACTGTGTAAATGGCAATAAATGGAGGCGATTGAGTGATTTTTTTTTTTTTTTATGAAATATTACAGATAAAGGTTTTCGATTTTTTTTTTTCCAGACACGAGTGACAAAAACAAACACAGGTGCGTCGAAGTTTTCCTACGGCAAACCATTTTTTTTCTTGATTTTTTTTTTTTTTTTCGCGAAGCCCTGGTGTACACCGTAGCTTTTTCATTGTTTGGGTTCGGAATACGAGCTGATAATTAGAAAATTGGGAGTCTATTAATTTTTCAGATTTACTCAGCCACGAAGCACTGAGCTATGGTGATATTTGCTTACCTCGTCATTATGCAAAAATATATTAGCTAATTATTTTGACTAATGCAATTAAGATATGCCTATTTAGCATAAACCATACAATGGAAACGTTACAGTCAGCACTTGCCAGGCTGTACTCATGGGCAGCTACGAGGCAGAGGACCCAGTAGCGGATCACATGGAAGATTTTCCCAGCCGCTGTTTCCAACCCCTTTGCAATTATTAAGGGGAGGAATTTATGCAGTAAATCGTTTCTACGGTAAATAAGGAGAGAACGCGACCGTGATGTTAGGCGGCGGTAACTCCAAATATCTCAGAGGCTGGAAAGGCAACCTGAAAATAGAATGATACATACTTTTCAATAAATTTGTACTCCGACTTCTAATCTAATCTTTGGTGACATGCTATCAAAACCTTTCATAGGCCCATTACAACCACTAGGTGGTCACATATAAAGAGATACAACAAAAACTCTCTCGCTAATTTTTTTTTTTGGTTCATCAATTTTGGAATATGTTGATTTAACCAAGGATCCTCTATCTTGTCACCAGACTGTGATTTCATATGGTAACTGTTCTATCTCCTGTAGAAGGAAAGCTCTTATGGACAGGGTCCTCTCTACTGTAGAATATAAGCTCTTATGGGCAGGGTCCTCTCTCCTGTACAGTATAAGCTCTTATGGGCAGAGTCCTCTCTCCTGTAGAGTGTAAGCTCTTATGGGCAGGGACTTCTCTCCTGTACAGTATTAGCTCTTATGGGCAGGATCCTCTTTCCTGTATTGTGTAAGCTCTTATGGGCAGGGACCTCTCTCCTGTACAGTATAAGCTCTTATGGGCAGGGTCCTCTCTACTGTACAGTATAAGCTCTTATGGGCAGGGTCCTCTCTCCTGTAGAGTGTAAGCTCTTATGGGCAGGGACCTCTCTCCTGTACAGTATAAGCTCTTATGGGCAGGGCCCTCTCTCCTGTACAGTATAAGCTCTAATGGGCAGGGTCCTCTCTCCTGTAGAGTGTAAGCTCTTATGGGCAGGGACTTCTCTCCTGTACAGTATTAGCTCTTATGGGCAGGATCCTCTTTCCTGTATTGTGTAAGCTCTTATGGGCAGGGACCTCTCTCCTGTACAGTATAAGCTCTTATGGGCAGGGTCCTCTCTACTGTACAGTATAAGCTCTTATGGGCAGGGTCCTCTCTCCTGTAGAGTGTAAGCTCTTATGGGCAGGGACCTCTCTCCTGTACAGTATAAGCTCTTATGGGCAGGGCCCTCTCTCCTGTACAGTATAAGCTCTAATGGGCAGGGTCCTCTCTCCTGTAGAGTGTAAGCTCTTATGGGCAGGGACCTCTCTCCTGTACAGTATAAGCTCTTATGGTAAGGGTCCTCTTTCCTGTATTGTGTAAGCTCTTATGGGCAGGGACCTCTCTCCTGTACAGTATAAGCTCTTATGGGCAGGGTCCTCTCTACTGTACAGTATAAGCTCTTATGGGCAGGGACCTCTCTCCTGTACAGTATAAGCTCTTATGGGCAGGGTCCTCTTTCCTGTATTGTGTAAGCTCCTATGGGCAGGGTCCTCTCTCCTGTAGAGTATAAGCTCTTATGGGCAGGGTCCTCTCTCCTGTAGAGTATAAGCTCTTATGGGCAGGGTTCTCTCTACCGTACAGTATAAGCTCTTATGGGCAGGGACCTCTCTCCTGTACAGCATAAGCTCTTATGGGCAGGGTCCTCTTTCCTGTATAGTGTAAGCTCCTATGGGCAGGGTCCTTTCTCCTGCACAGCATAAGCTCTTATGTGCAGGGACCTCTCTCCTGTACAGTGTAAGCTCCTATGGGCAGGGTCTTCTGTCCTGTACAGTGTAAGCTCTTATGGGTGGGGTCCTCTCTCCTGTAGAGTGTAAGCTCTTATGGGCAGGGACCTCTCTCCTGTACAGTATAAGCTCTTATGGTAAGGGTCCTCTTTCCTGTATTGTGTAAGCTCTTATGGGCAGGGACCTCTCTCCTGTACAGTATAAGCTCTTATGGGCAGGGTCCTCTCTACTGTACAGTATAAGCTCTTATGGGCAGGGACCTCTCTCCTGTAAAGTATAAGCTCTTATGGGCAGGGTCCTCTTTCCTGTATTGTGTAAGCTCCTATGGGCAGGGTCCTCTCTCCTGTAGAGTATAAGCTCTTATGGGCAGGGTCCTCTCTCCTGTAGAGTATAAGCTCTTATGGGCAGGGTTCTCTCTACCGTACAGTATAAGCTCTTATGGGCAGGGACCTCTCTCCTGTACAGTATAAGCTCTTATGGGCAGGGTCCTCTTTCCTGTATAGTGTAAGCTCCTATGGGCAGGGTCCTCTCTCCTGCACAGCATAAGCTCTTATGTGCAGGGACCTCTCTCCTGTACAGTGTAAGCTCCTATGGGCAGGGTCTTCTGTCCTGTACAGTGTAAGCTCTTATGGGTGGGGTCCTATTTCCTGTACAGTATAAGCTCTTATGGGCAGGGTCCTCTCTCCTGTACAGTATAAGCTCTTATGGGCAGGGTTCTCTCTCCTGTACAGTGTAAGCTCTTATGGGAAGGGTCCTCTCTCCTGTACAGTATAAGCACTTATGGGCAGGGTCCTCTCTCCTGTCCAGTATAAGCTCTTATGGGCAGGGTCCTCTCTCCTGTACAGTATAAGCTCTTATGGGCAGGGTCCTCTTTCCTGTATTGTGTAAGCTCTTATGGGCAGGGACCTCTCTCCTGTACAGTATAAGCTCTTATGGGCAGGGTCCTCTCTACTGTACAGTATAAGCTCTTATGGGCAGGGACCTCTCTCCTGTACAGTATAAGCTCTTATGGGCAGGGTCCTCTTTCCTGTATTGTGTAAGCTCCTAATGGGCAAGGTCCTCTCTCCTGTAGAGTATAAGCTCTTATGGGCAGGGTCCTCTCTCCTGTAGAGTATAAGCTCTTATGGGCAGGGTCCTCTCTACCGTACAGTATAAGCTCTTATGGGCAGGGACCTCTCTCCTGTACAGTATAAGCTCTTATGGGCAGGGTCCTCTTTCCTGTACAGTGTAAGCTCCTATGGGCAGGGTCTTCTGTCCTGTACAGTGTAAGCTCTTATGGGTGGGGTCCTATTTCCTGTACAGTATAAGCTCTTATGGGCAGGGTCCTCTCTCCTGTACAGTATAAGCTCTTATGGGCAGGGTTCTCTCTCCTGTACAGTGTAAGCTCTTATGGGAAGGGTCCTCTCTCCTGTACAGTATAAGCACTTATGGGCAGGGTCCTCTCTCCTGTCCAGTATAAGCTCTTATGGGCAGGGTCCTCTCTCCTGTACAGTGTAAGCTCTTATGGGCAGGGTCCTCTCTCCTGTACAGTATAAGCTTTTATGGGCAGAGTATTCTCTCCTGTACAATATAAGCTCTTATGGGCAGGGTCCTCTTTCCTGTATTGTGTAAGCTCTTATGGGCAGGGACCTCTCTCCTGTACAGTATAAGCTCTTATGGGCAGGGTCCTCTCTACTGTACAGTATAAGCTCTTATGGGCAGGGACCTCTCTCCTGTACAGTATAAGCTCTTATGGGCAGGGTCCTCTTTCCTGTATTGTGTAAGCTCCTAATGGGCAAGGTCCTCTCTCCTGTAGAGTATAAGCTCTTATGGGCAGGGTCCTCTCTCCTGTAGAGTATAAGCTCTTATGGGCAGGGTCCTCTCTACCGTACAGTATAAGCTCTTATGGGCAGGGACCTCTCTCCTGTACAGTATAAGCTCTTATGGGCAGGGTCCTCTTTCCTGTATAGTGTAAGCTCCTATGGGCAGGGTCCTCTCTCCTGCACAGCATAAGCTCTTATGGGCAGGGACCTCTCTCCTGTACAGTGTAAGCTCCTATGGGCAGGGTCTTCTGTCCTGTACAGTGTAAGCTCTTATGGGTGGGGTCCTATTTCCTGTACAGTATAAGCTCTTATGGGCAGGGTCCTCTCTCCTGTACAGTATAAGCTCTTATGGGCAGGGTTCTCTCTCCTGTACAGTGTAAGCTCTTATGGGAAGGGTCCTCTCTCCTGTACAGTATAAGCACTTATGGGCAGGGTCCTCTCTCCTGTCCAGTATAAGCTCTTATGGGCAGGGTCCTCTCTCCTGTACAGTGTAAGCTCTTATGGGCAGGGTCCTCTCTCCTGTACAGTATAAGCTTTTATGGGCAGAGTATTCTCTCCTGTACAATATAAGCTCTTATGGGCAGGGTCCTCTTTCCTGTACAGCATAAGCTCTTATGGGCAGGGACCTCTCTCCTGTACAGTGTAAGCTCCTATGGGCAGGGTCTTCTGTCCTGTACAGTGTAAGCTCTTATGGGTGGGGTCCTATTTCCTGTACAGTATAAGCTCTTATGGGCAGGGTCCTCTCTCCTGTACAGTATAAGCTCTTATGGGCAGGGTTCTCTCTCCTGTACAGTTTAAACACTTATGGAAAGGGCCCTCTCTCCTGTAAAGTGTAAGCTCTTATGGTTAGAGTCCTCTTTCCTGTCTAGTATAAGCTCTTATAGTCAGAGTCAGAGTCCTCTTTCCTGTAGAGTATAAGATCTTAGGGGCTGTGTATTCTCTCCTGTACAGTGTAAGCTCTTATGGGCAGGGTCCTCTCTCCTGTACAGTATAAGCTCTTATGGGCAGAGTCCTCCTGTACAGTATAAGCTCTTATGGGCAGGGTATTCTCTCCTGTACAGTATAAGCTCTTATGGGCAGGGTATTCTCTCTACTGTACAGTATAAGCTCTTATGGGCAGGGTCCTCTCTCCTGTAGAGTGTAAGCTCTTGTGGGCATGGTACTCTTTCCTGTGCAGTATAAGCTCTTATGGGAAGGGTCCTGTTTCCTCTACAGTATAAGCTCTTATGGGCAGGGTTCTCTCTCCTGTACAGTTTAAGCACTTATGGAAAGGGCCCTCTCTCCTGTAAAGTGTAAGCTCTTATGGTTAGAGTCCTCTTTCCTGTCTAGTATAAGCTCTTATAGTCAGAGTCAGAGTCCTCTTTCCTGTAGAGTATAAGATCTTAGGGGCTGTGTATTCTCTCCTGTACAGTATAACTTCTTATGGGCAGGGTCCTCTCTACTGTACAGTATAAGTTCTTATGGGCAGGGTCCCCTCTCCTGTACAGTGTAAGCTCTTATGGGCAGAGTCCTCTCTACTGTACACTGTAAGCTCTTATGGGCAGAGTCCTTCTGTAAAGTATAAGCTCTTATGGGCAGGGTCCTCTCTCCTGTAGTGTGTAAGCTCTTATGGGCAGGGTCCTCTCTCCTGTACAGTATAAGCTCTTATGGGCAGGGTCCTCTCTCCTATACAGTATAAGCTCTTATGGGCAGGGTCCTCTCTCCTGTAGAGTATAAGCTCTTATGGGCAGGGTCCTTTCTCCTGTACAGTATAAGCTCTTATGGGCAGGGCCCTTTCTCCTGTACAGTATAAGCTCTTATGGTCAGGTCCTCTCTCCTGTAGAGTATAAGCTCTTTTGGGCAATATAAAGATTAGTAGTAGTAGTAGTAGTAGTAGTAGTAGTAGTAGTAGTAGTAGTAGTAGAAGTAGTAGTAGTAGTAAAGTAGTTTTCTCTTTTTTAAAAGTATTTCAGCAAATATTGCAACTAAATAGATGTAATCTGTGTGGTCAGTGCATTGTTGCCTTCAGACAGACTTCTATATTGGATAGGAGCTTTTTGTCCATTAGTAATATTGATTTTGCTTTTATCCATCTGATACTAAATCTATTTTAATATCTGTAAACCTTGGCCTAGATGTTAGAAGGTTCTGGTAGACATTATAAAAAGAAATGGTGTACAGATACATAAAGATCACAGAATTGCCAGTTTGTGATATGTTATATTTTACCAAATGTCAGTCAGACTTAAAGGGGTTTTCCTGATTTATAGGAAATACAGAAAAGTATGTGTCATGTGTCTGAATGTTCACCAGTGGCTCAGAAGTAGTTATAATTATTTTTCAATACCTTGATCAGCTCTGTGCAGCACCTTACCTTTGTTTTCATGCTGCCAGAGCTTGTTCCCTCCTCATAGCATTATACTTTTCCTATACTTCATAATGTTGCCTATCATGGGCAGGTCACTGCTTTCCACCAAATCAGCACACTATTCTGCTGTTCTCATCTTACACTGGATACTGGTCTTTACATTGTGTTCTATCTATCACTTCATGTAACACTTTTCTCACTAAAGTCATCTAAAAAAGTCACTGCCACCCAGAAAATAAGGACACTCCTCTCCCGTTATCATCATTCCCTTGAAATGCGAGATTACATGGTGTCTTCTCATTGCCCCTTTCATCATATTCAGCACCTTGAACAGTTTGGATGTTCTAATATTGGTCTGCACAAAGCCATCACACTCCTCTCCTGCTGTTAAGGCCATTCTCATAATCACAGTATTTTTAATACATTACATTGTATGTATTTTATGTCACTGCTTCCTGCAAATCATCATCACAGTCCTCTCCTGCTGCTGTAGCCATTCTCACAATTACATTATTTTTAATTCATTATATTTTTAATGTTTTTTATGTAGCCACCGTTCACCACAAAGCCATTACACCCCTCTCCTGATGCTGTGGCTCTTGTATAGTCACATTATTTTTTAGGAATTACACTATTTTTAATACATTATACACTCACCGGCCACTTTATTAGGTACACCATGCTAGTAACGGGTTGGACCCCCTTTTGCCTTCAGAACTGCCTCAATTCTTCGTGGCATAGATTCAACAAGGTGCTGGAAGCATTCCTCAGAGATTTTGGTCCATATTGACATGATGGCATCACACAGTTGCCGCAGATTTGTCGGCTGCACATCCATGATGCGAATCTCCCGTTCCACCACATCCCAAAGATGCTCTATTGGATTGAGATCTGGTGACTGTGGAGGCCATTGGAGTACAGTGAACTCATTGTCATGTTCAAGAAACCAGTCTGAGATGATTCCAGCTTTATGACATGGCATTGCATTATCCTGCTGAAAGTAGCCATCAGATGTTGGGTACATTGTGGTCATAAAGGGATGGACATGGTCAGCAACAATACTCAGGTAGGCTTTGGCGTTGCAACGATGCTCAATTGGTACCAAGGGGCCCAAAGAGTGCCAAGAAAATATTCCCCACACCATGACACCACCAGCCTGAACCGTTGATACAAGGCAGGATGGATCCATGCTTTCATGTTGTTGACGCCAAATTCTGACCCTACCATCCGAATGTCGCAGCAGAAATCGAGACTCATCAGACCAGGCAACGTTTTTCCAATCTTCAATTGTCCAATTTCGATGAGCTTGTGCAAATTGTAGCCTCAGTTTCCTGTTCTTAGCTGAAAGGAGTGGCACCCGGTGTGGTCTTCTGCTGCTGTAGCCAAATCTGCCTCAAAGTTCGACGTACTGTGCGGCGTTCAGAGATGCTCTTCTGGCTACCTTGGTTGTAACGGGTGGCTATTTGAGTCACTGTTGCCTTTCTATCAGCTCGAACCAGTCTGGCCATTCTCCTCTGACCTCTGGCATCAACAACGCATTTCCGCCCACAGAACTGCCGCTCACTGGATGTTTTTTCTTTTTCGGACCATTCTCTGTAAACCCTAGAGATGGTTGTGCGTGAAAATCCCAGTAGATCAGCAGTTTCTGAAATACTCAGACCAGCCCTTCTGGCACCAACAACCATGCCACGTTCAAAGGCACTCAAATCGCCTTTCTTCCCCATACTGATGCTCGGTTTGAACTGCAGGAGATTGTCTTGACCATGTCTACATGCCTAAATGCACTGAGTTGCCGCCATGTGATTGGCTGATTAGAAATTAAGTGTTAACGAGCAGTTGGACAGGTGTACCTAATAAAGTGGCCGGTGAGTGTAGTTTTGTATATTTTATATGTCCACTGCTCACCACAAAACCATCACACTCCTCTCCTGTTGCTGTGGCCATTGTCACAATGACATTAGTTTTTATGCATTATACTTTTTTTTGTATATTATGGAGTCACTCCTCACCACAAAACCATCACACTCCTCTCCTGCTGCTGTGGCCATTCTCACAGTCACATTATTTTTTAGGAATAATACTTTTATGTCTTTTATGAAGTCACTACTAGCCACAAAACCATCACACTCCTCTCCTGCTTTTGTAACCACCCTAACAATGACACTACTTATAATACATTACATTTTAGTGTATTTTATGTAGTCACACCTTACCACAAAATCATCAGACTCCACTCCTGCTGCTGTGGCCATTCTCACAATCACATTATTTTTAATAATTATATTTTTGTGCATTTTATATAGTCACTGCTCGCCACAAAACCATCACACTCCACTCCTGCTGCTGTAGCTACTCTCACAATGATACTATGACACTACTTTTAATACATTATATTTTAGTGTCTTTTATATAGTCACTGCTCACCACAAAACCATTACACTCCTCTCCTGTGCTGTAGCCATTCTCACAATCACATTATTTTTAAGAATTATACTTTCATGTCTTTTATATAGTCACTACTCACCACAATATCATTACACTCCACTCCGGATGCTGTAGCCATTTCACAATGACTCTATTTTAATACATATTTGTATGTATTTTATTTAGTCACTGTTCACCACAAAACCATTACACTCCTCTCCCGCTGCTGTAGCCATTATCACAATGACCCTATTTTTAATACATTTTATTTTAGTGTCTTTTATATAGTCACACCTCACCACAAAACCATTACACTCCACTCCTGCTGCTGTGGCCGTTCTCACAATCATGTTATTTTTTAAGAATCATAGTTTCATGTATTTTACGTAGTCACTTCTCACCGTTATATTTTTGTGTATTTTATATAGTCACTGCTCACCACAAAACCATCACACTCCACTCCCGCTGCTGTAGCTATTCTCACAATGATACTATGACACTACTTTTAATACATTATATTTTAGTGTCTTTTATATAGTCACTGCTCACCACAAAACCATCACACTCCTCCCCCGCTGCTGTAGCCCTTCTTACAATGATACTGTTTTTATTACATTATATTTTAGTGTCTTTTATATAGTCACTGCTCACCACAAAACCATCACACTCCTCTCCCGCTGCTGTGGCCATTCTCACAATCCTATTATTTTTCACCTACTATATTTTTCTGTATTTTCCATGCTTTTTCTGTTCGCTTTTGGCGGTGTAGCTCGCATTTAAATTCACTTTCTTCTCTCGAGATGTCATTTGATACTTTGATAGTGTTCTAATATTTGAAGACTTTATTTCTGGCTTGTGGAATAAATAAAGCATTTACAGAATGCCTAATGGTTCAGAAGATAATGCTGTTTGTGTGATTAGTGACAGGTGGGAAACAGTGGTAGGTGAATGTGTCAAGAGCAAAGGAAGCCGAGGGAGCCGCGGAATGAAAAGAACATTTATAATTACAAGGTGATCTTTTCAGGAACAGATTCCTTTTAAACATGATTTAGGATGATAGGAAGAGACTTTGAACACAGATTAACTAGTGCCGAGTGCACCTCTCCTTCATGTACGCTTGTGATATTTATTATTTCAGCTTATCGCCTCACAATACTTTCCTGCCTATAACAACCTATGGAAGAAAAATATCACATTAAACAAATCTTGGGTTCGGTGACTCGATGCCAATATTGGTGCGAAATATTCATCCATAATTCTAAGGACTTGTCATCTTATCTTTGTTTGATTGAAAATCGAAAGTGTTGAATGCTTTTAAAGGGAACTCATCATGAAATATTGAGATGAGCAATCTGGTTCTTTGCCAATTGGGTTTGCTACAAATTTTTTAAAAAATTCTGGTTTGACTAAATGTAAAATTTCTGGGATCCACCATTGACCGGGAGCTACCTGTAAAGAGTCAAGTGAATGGCTGTAGTCATTTGGTGCAGATACTGCAAGTCAATGCCTTGCCATCTGAGTTGTATCTTGAAGCTCTTGGGCCCCAATGTAAAATCTATAATGGGGCCTTCAATTACCAGCTGCCATGTCTATTTACATGCGCCCTGTCATGACATCATGACACACACGGCATGTGACCACTGAGGCCAAATCATCAAACTTAAAATTGAAATGTTGGTGGCACTGCTTCTTATTGAGGCTTCAGTGGTGAATCTGGCCATAAGACATCACCCAGGAGGTTGGAAGACGCCAGAAGAGGACTGAGGAAGAGTACCAAATGCATGAAGGAGGCCCGGAAGAGTTGAGGGAAGGTGAGTATAATTGTTTATTATCTTTTACACCTCCCCTGGTCTGAAGACATCTCAGTATAATAATTTCACTTCTTGTTCTACTCGAAAAATGTTCAGACTGAAACATGGACTCGTCTAAAACTCAAACAAACCAGTCTTCAGAGGTTTTTGCAGCCATCTCTACTCCCTAAGATTACAAACTCCCAAGATGGCTGCTTTCTGCTGTGGTTGTCAAAAGTTTGGCATCTCTGGGAACTCGAACCTGATGTGTCTCTGGCCAGACTGCTAGTCTTGCAGGTCTTATTGTCTCCAATAGCCATCATTTTTGGTTGGATACTTTTTTTGGAGGTGTGGAGTCATGTTTGGCCATAACTTTTGCTTATCCTATCTTCTGAAGCTCCATGGTCTGGATCTTATCATCTCTGATAATCATCCGTTTTGGTTGGATACATTCTGGAGCCGTGGAGTTATGTTTGGACACAAGTTTTGCTTATCTTATGTTAAAGAGCTCCATGGTGTTATTGGATCTTATTGTCTCTGATGATCATCCATTTTGGTTGGATATTTGTTGGAGGTGTGGAGGTTTGAAGTCATGTTTGGTCATAAAGTTTGCTAGTCATATCTCATGAAGCTCCATCGTTGTAGTGTCCTAGTCCTATAGTCTCTGAAGATCTCTTTGCCCATATGGTTTGCCTATCCATATCTCATAATGTTCCATGGTCTCTTGCAGGAGCTAGGCTTTTCCTCACCAAGGTCAGCCCTAGCCTTAAATCTATGGATTACTTGTGCCCTAAGTTAGTAGCCTAGTGTGTAACTATTTGGGTAGGGGCTCCTCCACTCTGAATGATCTCATAGGGCCATCCATGACCAATTAAGACCATTGAATGCCTGATTTATGGCTATCTACTATGATGTTGTTTGGTGGAGTCAGTTTGCCCATGTGGTCAATGTCCATTTGCAAAAATTTGCTCACATTAGTCATCATCCAACATGATTACCCAATGCGAGAGACTAAGATCTAGAACTTAATTCTATTAATTTCAATGAAATGAGGGAATACACTCGACTGAGACTATTCCCCGAGTGCCATATCTGCATTATACATGAAAGACTTCAAACTCCTATTATTCAAAGAGAAAGTTCACTTTGCAAGACTTGAAATCTTTTTAACTTGTAAGCTAAAATTCTATAAATTTCCACCAGTACAGAACGTACTTCAGAAATAAAACAGAATAAAAAAATAGCCTTACAGACGTGCTAACTTTTGGCAAACTTGGAAAAAAAAATAATAAAGTCAAAGCAAAACTTGTTGACACATAAAGTAGACAAAAAGCAGACGAGCCCATGTGAGGGAAGGTGCGGGAATGTGCAGAATTCCTGATGCTTTACACAGTGTACAAAATAAAATCTATGTTCCCAGACTCACTATTAACCAGGTGAAATGTGTCTGCTTCAATATATCAGCCCGGCGGAATCGAGTTTACAGTCGGGTTGGAGATTTGCCCGTACAATGTTTTGTGACTGCTCTACAGAAACAGACGTGCTTTGACATAAAAATTGCAAAAAAAAAAATTATATTTTCCAGAAATAAAAGGGGATAGATTAACTGCGGGAAGAAAATTGGGGCTGACTAATGGATTGGCCGAGCCGGATCGATATAAATCAGCATAGCCAAATTATTAACTCAGTTTATCGTCAAAAGTAGTAGAGTTGAGTTTGTTGTACGGTTGAGTTACATAGTTACATAGTAGATGAGGTTGGATGGAGACATCAGTCCATCAAGTCCAACCTATAACCCTACAATCCCCTACGGGATCCAGGGGAAGGCAAAAAACCCCATGAGGCTCATGCCAATTGCCCCATTTCAGGGGAAAAAAATTATTTCTCGACTCCAGTTTCTTGACTCGCCCAGCTCTTTAATATATCACAATGAGTTTTGGGTGTTCTTATATAATAGGGAAAACACAGATAGAAAGACCCTTGTGTATGGTGTCTATACGTCTCCCTAATATACGTACTCCAGAATATATACAGATCTCATATAAGACCACAAAATAACTGACTCCAGATATAGACTCCAGACACCGAAATACAGAACCCCTAAATATAAACCCCACACCATACACTTACACTGGGTATCATGGAACCCCTAGACTATAATGGGATTTGCCAGGTTTCTGTGGATTGGGGCACAGAATCTTTGAATTGGCACTGGAGACCTCACTATAGACTCATATTATCTGTTATCTCCTGTCTTATTGTTAGTTTTGCTGTGTAGCATGAGACAGGGTCAGCAGAGGCCTCTCAGTAACATTAGGGAGTGGGAAAGTGTCCTTAGTACCTGTGGTAACTGTGGTACCTCCCAGGTCTTTAATTATGTGAGAGGATAAGTCACTGCTTACTGCAAGGTCAACCCAGTACTCTGCTACTGCTGTCATCCTTTGACCCATTTATAACATAACCTTTGTCATGCATAGCCCTGTATCATTATCAATAATCATAAATGGACAGGCCTGCTGTTAGGACGGGCCGGGGCCTCCGCTGTGCTGCACGGAGGCGCCCGACTCGATCCCTGTCCAGCGCTGGAGTCACTGCTGTTCTGGCACTGGGATAGGCCAGAGGCCTCCACTTGAATGTGCGGAGGTTCTGGTTTCTCCCTAGTGCCAGGACTATCACTTCCGGTGGTCAGGGAGGTCAGCAGCCTGATCTCAGCCTGCCGCTGGTTATTCATTTACCAACGGTATCAGCTCCCTGCCTCTCCTGCTTCCTTCCTGTCACCTGCCTCCTGTCTCCTGTCCCTGTACTTGGATTCCCTGGCTTTACAGACCTTCTCTCTGTGATCCCGATTTGGCACCTTCCTGACCTCCTGTGTACGACCTCTTGGCTTTCTCCTGACCTCCCTTTTTGGATCCTGATTTGGCTACTCTGCTGACCTCCTGTGTATGACCCGACTCTCCAACTTTGCTTCTACCTCTTCCCTCTGCTACCTTGTGACCTCCATTTAAGGACTCGGCTTGCCTGTCTATAAATTTGCTTCCTTGGCTTCTGCGTGTCTTCTCTGGATTACCATCCTGCACTCCCGCCATTATGAACCATCCTGCTCTTCTGGACTTCACTTCAAGGTTAGTGTCGGGGTACTTCTGGGTCCTCTTCCTTGGGGTTTGCTGGGTGTGTGTTGCTCTCTGGGCAATTGCATCTGGGCCCTGGACTTTCACCAAGTCCAACTCCACCATCAGGAGCTCTTGTAAAGAACTCCGGGGCCTGGTTCCGCTACAGTTAGTTGCCCAAGACCTTGTTTGTTGTATAAAGTTCCTAACACCTGCATGCTCATCTCTTGCTGTACTCATTGTTTCCATCATTTGATGGTCGTTACATAAAGTCCAGTCCTTACATGAGTGGACATGTCACTATCTCAAGCAAGGTCCATCCAGAACTCATCCAATGCTGTTAGGATTCCCTTATCCAGGTGTTTCAGGGCATTCTATCCTGGCCCACTTCATATCCAAAACCCTGTCCTGTCCTTAGGTCACTGCCTTCAAGAAGGTCTGCATACCCCTCTCCTGCTGTTGTTAACATTCCCATCATCTATATACAGAGTGTTCATAGTACAACCCTTACCACTTATAGGCTACTAGCACTATCTATGAGTGGACAGGTCACTGCCTCCTAAACATTCAACACACTCCTCTCCTGCTGCTGAAATAATTTTCATGATCTACTTCCCTACATCAAAGTCATTACAGTCTCTCTGGTTCATTCAGTATCTTCTACAAATTCAACAAAATCTTCCCTCACTGTCCATACAGTTGTATGATCAGAGAGTGGCGGCAATGCCTCACGTAAATCGAGAGAGGAGGGGTACGTAGAACTTACAGTGCCACATTGTAAATGATAGAACTTAATCATAGACTAAAAATATTAGTATGACCTAAGCCAAGCAAACATGGACTCTTTCAAAAATTCCCAAAATTTTTTTACGTTACTTTATTGTATATTCTCTACTTACTGATCTCGACCTCCGAGACCAACAGAAAGGATTAACGATAATTATCCAGTTCTGGGAAAAGTTTGTTCTGAAATATTAGATAAACCAGAAGTCCCAAACCGTATACAGCTGGACACCCTGCCCGTCTTTGAGATGATACTTAAAGTATGTGATTCAGCGAGAAGAGCATCTGCGTTCCTTCACAGATCGTATCTCAAATCCAAAAATAATTTTCTAAACTTCAAAAATAATAACAGAACGGAGCATATACAGAGCATATACAGAACGGATTTCCCTTTTGGGCTACTTTCCCCTATTCCATGTTATAGTTCTATTCTTGAGTCTTCATTCCATAGAACACAACAGCCTATGAGAAGGTAAGTCCATAAAACATGATGACATCACTAGGTCCTTGCGTTGCCAATATCGGTCCGAAACATAGAATCTAGAGACGAGCGAGTAGTGTTTGATCGAGTAGGTGTTCGATCGAATACTATGGTATTTGAAATACTCGTACTCGATCGAACACTACTAACTGTTCGAAGTTTAAGGTTCGATGCAGAACCAGCATTGATTGGCAGAATGCTATACATTCTGCCAATCAACGCTGATTTTTCTCTTACCTTTAGAAGTCTTCTCCGTGCAGCGTCCCCGCAGCGTCTTCCGGCTAGAATTCACTCTGCCTAGGCATCCGGCCTAGGCAGAGCCGACTGCGCGTGCGCGGGCATGCCCTCGCATGTGCAATCGGCTCTGCTCAGGCGTTGGGCCGGGCAGAGCCGACCGCGCATGCGCAGTCGGCTCTGCCTAGGCCCTGATGCCTAGGCAGAGTGAATTCCAGCTGGAAGACGCCGCGGGGGCACTGCGCCGGGAGAAGACTTCAAGGAGAATCCAGCCCGACCGTCACTCGTGGACTTGGTAAGTATAATTTTATTGAATTTTGCGTACCCCTGAAATGAGCATTTCCCCCCATAGACTATAATGGGGTTCGAAATCCGTTCGAACAGTCAAACAGTGTGCGGCTGTTCGAATTGGATTTCGAACCTCGGACATTTTAGTGTTCGCTCATCTCTAATAGAATACAAGTGACCTGTCTTTTTGGCTGCACAAAACGAAGCCCGTAAGAAAGTCGCACAAATGTAGTTTTTCTCCAATTCCACCCCGTTCTGAATTTGTTTCCGGCTTCCCAGTACATTGTACAGAATAATGAATTATGAAGAACAATTTGTCCCAAAAAATTAAATGGCTCTGTGAACAGAAAAATAAAAAAGTTATGGGGTTTGGAAGGCGGGGAGTCAAAATGAAAATCTAAAAATGTCACCGGCGTCAGGGGTTAACACTAACAGAGCTTATATCTTTGGAATAGCAGAATGGATTTGGATAACAAAAACAAAAAAAATACTCATTGTGACAGCGAGACAAGGTATTATATTGGACTTTTTAGACCCGGTGACCATTTTTGAAAAATTTTAAGTTAATGGAGTGGGGGGAGGGGATGGTCCTCTGTTAAATTTCCTCATTTCTTGGCCAGATTGGAAAGTGGGAATTTTAAAATGCTTGACTTTTTGGTTTCCTTTTTGTATGTGATTTTGTTTAGACATCGAGCATCAATGGTGATGTTATTCTGAATTATCATATATAATCTTAATTATAAATTTTTCACTAATGTGAGTCTGGTTATTTTATGGCTATTATCTTTCTTTAGTTTTTGATAACGTAACGTAAAAATCATCACAAAGAGTTTCTCTAACTCTGGAGGACCTGTCATGTCCTTCACTACACAGGCAATCCATTGATTTGAATGTAATACTGTATTACACCTGTGGAGGCGCTGCAGGGAAACTGAACACATACTGTTAGGGTAAGTTCACACAGGGTTTTTTGGTCTGGAACCTGAGGCGGAGGCCGGCTCAGATTACAGACCACAAAACGGGTAGCCGTGACTGAATGCCGGTGCACTGCACCGGCATCCAGTTGGGCACTTTGCTCCGGATTAGGCCCAATATATGGGCCTAGGCGGGAGGAGGGAGTGTCTTCAAGCCAAACCACGAGGCGAATCGGCCTGAAGAATGAGCACCTCGCTTCTTTTTCTTGTTCCAGCTCCCGGAAAAAAGAACGGACCAACTCCCATTGATCTCAATGGGAGCCGTCTTTTTCGTCAGGATTTTGAGGCGGATACGGCCTCAAAATCCTAACCAAAAAACCCTGTGTGAACTTACCCTTAGTTTTCCATAGAGATTACAGCTGGTCACTGGGGTCTCAGCAGGGGGACAATTTGTGATTTGCCTATTTTTAAGGCACCTTTCTAGGAAGGGTATTATTTCTAAGTAGGGATCATCTTAATGTAAGGAAATTTTTTAGTTCTTTTTTTTTTTTTTGTATTTGCTTACCGGTCAAAAAAAAATTAATTTAAAAAATTAAAACTCTGTTCACCTCTGCACTAGTTACTTCTATGGTTCTGTCCTCTCAAAAAGTGTTGGATCCCTGACATGACAAAATTGGCTATACGGGGGTCCATTGGGTTTTGGTCCTGGAATTGTAATGGCGTCCCCAACACAGACATAGCCTGAACACTAACGGATGTGTACAATATACAGTACAAAATTGTTCCTGCAAAATTAAATTAGTAAATTTTTACAAAATTACAAAATTTTTGTAAGGTCCTGAAGTCCAATCTGGTTTGGTCCAACAGGGGTTAAGCATGTTCTCTTCCTCCGATGACATAAATGTCTTCTCTCCGTAACATTTTATACATTTTCAACCTTATTCATGGAATCTTGTCAAAACTTCAACCAGTTACCCGGAAAATTGATGGTAATTTGATCGCTCCGACCACAAGGTGACTATATTGATTTATGAAGAACAACTCCTATCTAGACCTCATTACGTTGCGAGTCGGGAGGCCTTTATTTTACAGTAAACTGGATGGATTTTTTATTGATAATCTTCCCTTCAAACTGTAAAGTTCACCTTGAGATTGAGTTAAAGAAGGGCCTCTCCTTATTTATACATTCCGGATAATATATTACCCACTGCCGACTCGGGAAACTTCATCCCATCGAGCCAGTTATCAGCGACTTAGTGAAAGTGAGTCTACGTAGATGAAGCATGTTGTAATGTAATTACACATTCATTCCTTCTGATGTACAGTCATGTGAAGCATCACTAATATCCAAACAGATACCTGCAGGGAGGTCTATCAAGAACAGCTGTTTGGACAACAAGAGGCAAACCACAGGAACGCTCCGTACTGCAGGCGCCGGGGCCGACTGGAGGAGGCAGAATTTGTCCTCCAAGTATAGAATTTGTAAAGAATTAAACACTGTGGTTTCTATTCAAAACTTACAATATTACCCATTATAAATCATTCTAGAGTCCCGCTTGGAATTATTCAAAAATATTCAACGTTTCCATTAGTGAAGGAGACACCTGATAAATGGCTTTCTTAATTTAGCCCACGGAACATGGGGGCCGTCGTCGCTTCCATCTAGCCGAGAAAGAACACGGAGAGGGAATTTTTATATCACCTATTTCTCTATTTTTGGTTATTTTACAGTACACTGATATTTTTGTAAGAATTTTGTGGGTTTGGTAAATTTTTTGAATTGCTATTTTTATTTATTAGTAGAGATGAGCGAGTAGTATTCGATCGAGTAGGTATTCAATCGAATACTACGGTATTCGAAATACTCGTACTCGATCGAGTAGCACTCGCTATTCGAATGGAAAAATTAGATGCAGAACTAGCGTTGATTGGCCGAATGCTATACAGTCGGCCAATCAATGCTGGTTCTTCCCCAACCTTAGAAGTCTTCTCCTCGCTGCGTCCCCGCGGAGTCTTCCGGCTCCGAATTCACTCTGCTAGGCATCATGCCCGTGCTACAAGAAAATGGCTGTTTCGACTGTAAGCGGCCATTTTCTTGTAGCGCAGTCGTCTCTGCCCAGGCCCAATGCCTAGCAGAGTGAATTCATTGCTGGATGACAACGCGGGGACGCTGCACGGAGAAGACTTCTCGGAGAATCCAGCCCGACCCTCACTCGTGGACTTGGTAAGTTCAGTTTGATCGAATGTTGCCTACCCCTGAAACGAGCATTTTTCCCCCATAGAGTATAATAGGGTTCGATATTCAATTCGAGTAGTTGAATATTGAGGGGCTACTCGAAACGAATATCAAATATTGAGTATTTAACTACTTGCTCATCTCTAATTATTAGGAATCGGTCTGTAGAAGAGAATAATGTGGGGGGGGGGTTGCACATAGTAGGGGAATTTAGAAGATTGGCATTCTGTACATCAGTCTCAATCAAGTGCCCAATTGGCAAGAGATGCCCCTCAATTATTAAGAGGCTCTGACACTCTCGTGGGCCAGAATTGAAATTTATACCAATAAGGTACTGGCGTAGATATACAGGTTTTTTGGTATAAAGTATAGGGATTTTTTGGGTCGAGGTGTCCCCATGGTGGAGAAAGCTAGGTTAGATGGGTTAGTAAATTCCCCCGATTATAACAATTTTTTGTTTCAAAAAATTTCCCCAGGGTGGCCATATTGGCAGCATAAACACTTCCTACCTGTATTGGCTATGAAGACAGAAAGATTTGTGTGCTTTATGGCAGCTGTGATATGTGTGACTAATAGGGTTGAACGATCGGGATCGGAAAAGATCGGATCCCGATCGGTGATCGAACAAATTTCACGTTTGGGATCAGCTGGAAAATAATCGGAAATCGGATTTTGAAAACTCAAGATTGGCTCAACCCTAAAAGTGACTTTTTCCATAGAGAAGCATTGACTAAGGTTGAACATTCGTGATTGGAAAAAATCGGATCCCGATTGGCGATCGAGCAAATTTCACGATCGGGATCGGCTGGAAAATGATCAGAAATCGGAATTTTAAAATCGATCCTGAAATCTCAAGATCGGCTCAACACTAGTGACTAAGTAGTGAGAAATCTGTCCAAAAGCATTGGCGTAACAAAAAGGGTCCCAATGGTCGCAACTGCAAGGGGGTCCTATAGGTCATCCTCACCACAAAAAATTTGATTAAACTGCAAGGGATCTTTCTGTTTTCCTTTGATGGCTGGCAGTCTGTGCATCATAAATTTATTGCCCCTGATCTTTGGTGCACTGGAATAAGACAGGGGAAGAAGATTTATGATGCGCAGCCTTTCACTGTCAGAAAGGAGTACAATTAACCTTTTAATGCCAAAAGTTGGTCAACATTTAGTCAAGGAGGGGTTCTGGTGGGGGAGTCTGTGGAACACAAAAGGGGTAAGATTACTATGTGGGGGTCACTGACAGGGGAAAGGAATGATGGAAGGCTTGTGTGCACAGACTTCTAGTAGCCAAGTCTTCCTTGTGGACTGGGCCCAGATAGAGAAGGAAAGGGAAACATAAAGCTGAAATTTACATTTGGGACGTGGTTGACAGTCAAAAAGTTGTGTATGGGGGCCCAAGCTGAGGTCTTGTACCAGGGCCCATAAACCAGTAGTCCATAGATAATAAGGTCTACAGGAAGAGGGACGCTAAGGACACTTTCCCACTCCCTAATGTTACTGAGAGGCCTCTGCTGACCCTGTCTCAGGCTACACAGCAAAACTAACACTAAGACAGGAGATAACAGATAATCTCAGGTATGTCTTTTAAGACCTGTATTTATTTAGGGGTGTCTGGCCTGGTTTCTATAGTTATTTTGGGGTGAGGAGGTATATTCATTTTGGGGTTTGGGATATGTATTTATTCAAGGATATTTGCTACTTTTTGGGGGCTGAGGGTAAAGTCCTTTTGGGGTCTTGAGTTTTTATTCTGGGATATTCTCTATATTTTTGGAGGGTATGGGTATATTCATTTTGAGGTCTGGGATTTATAATTGACAGGGGTTTGTATAGGGTTTTATTGGTGGCCTGGCCTGGGGGCTGTACTTATTTGGTGGTCTGTGTCTATATTTTGAGGTGCAGTTGTTCTTTGGTCTGTAATTATTTGTATTGTTGATGATATTTATCAGAATCTCAGATCCTGATGTCACTTCTCATATAGAGGATCTCTGCTCTCAGCTCCTTCCAGTCAATTTACGGACCAGGGATTGGGCTCAGACATAACCTGCCCCCTAACCCATAATACACTCTCATTACTGGTCTGGGGTCTGCTGATTTATTGATTGATTCCAAGTGCACATGGAATAAATATCACTAATAACACTAACATTTGGGTTTTCATATTTCAGGTCCATATGGGGACCCGAAAGACGGAAATCCCGTCCGCTTAAAAAGCAGTCTCCTACATAGACTGGAACATTAGTATAACTGAGTATAAATGAGTTGTGTGCATATTTCTGGTGGATATTTTTGGTCAAGGATCTGTGGCTTAATAATATCCATTTATTTTTACATAGTGCTCTATCTATCTATCTATCTATCTATCTATCTCATATTGTTCTATCCATCTCCTATCTATCTATCTATCTATCTATCTATCTCCTATCTATCTATCTATCTATCTCCTATCTATCTATCTATCTATCTATCTATCTATCTATCTATCAATCTATCTATGTATCTATCTATCTATCTATCTATCCATCTTATCTCTATCTCCTATTTATCTATCCATCTTCCATTATTCTATCAATCTCCTATCTATCTATCTATCTATCTCCTATCTATCTATCTATCTATCTATCTATCCATCTATCCATCTTTTATCTATTTCATATCTACTGTATCTATCTATCTATTTATCTATCTCCTATCTATCTATCTATCTATCTATCTATCTATCTATCTATCTATCTATCTATCTATCCATCTATCCATCTTTTATCTATCTCATATCTACTGTATCTATCTATCTATCTATCTATCTATCTATCTCCTATCTCTATCTATCTATCTATCTATCTATCTATCTATCTATCTATCTATCTTCTATCTCCTATCTATCTATCTATCTATCTATCTATCTATCTATCTCCTATCTATCTATCTATCTATCTATCTATCTATCTATCTCCTATCTATCTATCTATCTATCTATCTATCTATCTTCTATCTCCTATCTATCTATCTATCTATCTATCTATCTCCTATCTATCTATCTATCTATCTATCTATCTATCTATCTATCTCCTATCTATCTATCTATCTATCTATCTATCTTCTATCTCCTATCTATCTATCTATCTATCTATCTATCTATCTATCTATCTCCTATCTATCTATCTATCTATCTATCTATCTATCTATCTATCTTCTATCTCCTATCTATCTATCTATCTATCTATCTATCTATCTATCTATCTTCTATCTATCTCCTATCTATCTATCTATCTATCTATCTATCTATCATCTATCTATCTATCTATCTATCTATCTATCCATCCATCCATCTATCTGTCTATCTATATCTCTCTTCCATATATCCACCACGAGTATCTATTATTACCTTGTATCTATCCACTATATATCTAGATGACAGGTCTTTCTATGACACATGAGCTCCCCCTGGTGATTCCCTTTCTTACAGATGTTGCCGCCATTTCCCTACTCTGATATATCGTCCCGTTTCTTTGCGCTGTAATATGTATCATTGGCCCACGTTGCGGATTGAGGTTATACGTCAATTTTAAAGGAATTAACACAAGCCCGAGCCTCTATTGTTCCGTCGACGCACATGTATTTATGTGTCTAAGAACGAAGCAAGGACGGTCAAGCAGTAGTCATCCATTGGTGGCCCATTTATTTCTTTCCTTCGTGCCAAATTGGACTTTATCCTATTCATTAGTTCCACATAAAAGTGGGGGAGATTTTCCTGTACTAATTGTTTGTTTTCTTTGCATTTTTGATTGAATATAGAAAAAAAAAAAAAAAGAATATAAGCCTTTAGTCAAAGAGAAGAAATTGAAAATTAAGCCGTTTGGAACCTTCTACAGGTTTGGAAGTTCTAGCAAAGATCTGGCAATAATTCTAAGATCCCAGCGGGGCTTGTTGCAATCAACAAAACTGGCTGCCAGTGGGAACCCGCTAACTCCCTGTCTGATACTTAATACCAAATAATAGTGATGGCACGACTGTAACGTTCAGATAAGGCAGAGATTTATCACGCACCGCTTGGCTCGGGGTGAGGCAGCCCCCGCTCTCCTGCACTCCATATACTCTATTCAATCTCCAAAGTGCATTTTTTGCAAAAAAAAAATCCTACATAGTTTAGAGAGCGTTGCATGACAAGAACGTAGGCCGAACGCTTATAGCACTCATTCACCTTATACAAATAGGTTGCAAATTGGATCGAGCGCAATATCCGTCTCTCCGCCGTTGCAGACGTGCCCTCAATTTCATATTTTATCTCATGAGGGGAATAGGTCAAAGTCAGCCTGAGCCGCCTCCGATTATTTCCCGTGACAGTGTGAAGACCTGATCAAATAGGCGAAGACTTGGAGTTCAAGTAGGGTCCCCCCCCACCGGCGACGGCTAAAGAAAATATATCCAGCTTTGAGGGTCAGGGAATCAGAATGTCACAGTGAAGTAACGGAGATGTTCTCCATCGGCTCTCGGCAGATCTGTGGGACCCTGCCGAGAAGGAGTAAACAACTCGAGGTAGAAAGGGTTTTATGTTGGTCAGCGGATAGGACTGGAAATGAGGACAATACAGGGGACGGCAATATTAGAGATTGCAAAAGCTATCTTGTAACAGGTAACACAGGGATGAACGAAACGGCGCAGAATGAGACGGGCTCAGGACCAATTTTACAAAACCCAAGATTTGGTACTCACCTTCTCTCGCCTCTTCTGATGCACAGTCCCTGTTATTTTGGTGTCCTCTTCATCCTCTGTGTGATGTTACAGGCCTTGTTGACACCTATGATTGGGTCTCAGCAGCTACTGAAGTCTATGACATCACAGAAGATAAGATAAGATAATCCTTTAATAGTCCTACCATGGAGACATTCAGTGTGTTACATCAGCATGGATAATACAATAATATATTGCAAGAAAGACACAGACAAGCTCATAGCAGATAGAAAAGATACTAGGAATCAGAGCAACTAAGAAGAAAAGGAAGACTCAGGATCATTTAGTTTTCTGTGCGGAGTGATCTTCGCTTGGTCTGATGTAGATTATACAGCCTGATCATGGTTGGGAGAAAGGATCTCGGATAGCTCCTTCTCACACTTGGGGTGAAGCAATTGGTCGCTGACAGTACTGCCCAAGTGCTATCACAGTCTCATACATGGGGTGGGATTTGTTCTCCAGCATGGAGCTCACCACAGACAGTATCCTTCTGTCACCCACCACCTGTACTGGGTCCAGGGGACTCCCAAGGACAGAGCCAGCCCTTCTAACCAGCCTGTCAAGTCTGATTAGAAGGGCCCAAAGAGGAACAAAGGCGTCAGGGAACGTGCACCAGATGCTGAGAGGTAGACCAGATGAAGGGCAAGGAAGGTGAAGGTGAATATCAATGTTTATTATTTTAACGTACTTCAAGTTCAGTCCGAAACAAAACAAGCAAAATGGATCTCACAAGGTTAGCCCACCTTCATACTTCAGTATAATAGGTAGAGGCCAAGGGAAGGGGAAAAAAATAAAACAGAATTCATACTCAGCTTTCTTCCCCTCTTCCGATCTTTTGGTGATTTCATGCACCCGGGTCACTGCTGAGGCCTGTGATTGGGCCATAGAAGTGCCATGAGCATGGGGAAACACGGTGGCTCAGTGGTTAGCACTGCAGCACTGGAGCCCTGGGTTCAAATCCCGCCAGGAACAACATCTGTAAGGAGTTTGTATGTTCTCCCTGTGTTTGCATGGATTTCCTCCCATTCTACAAAGACATGCTGATAGGAAAAAAATGTATATTGTGATCCCTATATGGGGCTGACAATCTACATTTAAAAACAAAAAAAAAGATGTTCCATGAGCATGCCAAGTGTGTCATGATTAGAGATGAGCGAGTAGTATTTGATCGAGTAGGTATTCTATCAAATACTACGGTATTCAAAATATTTGTACTCGATTGAATGCTACTAGTTATTTGCAGTAAATATTCGATTCAGAACCAGCGTTGATTCTGCAGCAGGCTCGTCCTTGCTAGTCGGGAGAGCTGGCAGCTTGCTGTTACGAGGGAGCTTACTTTTTCTCATAGGAATGCATTGACCAGCGTTGATTGGCCAGTGTACAGCATTCAGCCAATCAACGCTGGTTCTGCCAGAGGCTCATCTGTGAGGAGGTGGAGTTTAAGTTTAAGTGCTGTACACTGGCCAATCAACGCTGGTCAATGCATTCCTATGACAAAAAAGTTAGCTCCCTCGTAACAGCAAGCTGCCAGCTCTCCTGACTAGCAAGAACGAGCCTGCAGCAAATCAACACTGGTTCTGCAGCAGGCTCGTCATTGCTAGTCAGGAAAGCGGGCCGCTTGCTGTTACGAGGGAGATTACTTTTTATCAGCGCAACTGCAAGCGCTGTGCAGTTAAAGCACACAGACCCCATAGACTATAATGGGCTCCATGCGTTTTAACTGCACAGCGCTCCTAAACACTCTCCTCCTGCTACTCGTGGACTTGGTGACCCTCCTTTAGTCGAATAGTGGTTCCCCTGAAACTAAGCATTTTTTCTCATAGACTATAATGGGATTCGATATTCGATCAAGTAGTCAAATATTGAGGCTGTACTCGAAACGAATATCGAATCTCAAGTATTTCACTGTTCGCTCATCTCTAGTCATGATGCCTCAGTGGTGACCCTAGACGCATAAATTCACCGAGTAGACTGAGGGAAAGAGCGCCGGACACCGCAAGTGGCCCAAAACTTACACCTCCACCTATTATACTTCAAACCCCAGAGTAAAACAATTTCACTTCTACCCAAACCTGTTCGACCCCCAAAAAAATCAGGGACCTGAGTCAACTGAACCCAAAACTAAATGAATCTTGGGAGGTTCGCCCATCTCTGGTAAGAATCCATGAATGCTCCATGGCTGTTTCCTGGCAATTGCCAACTTCATTGGGTTGGACTTTGCGCGTTGCCTGTGACAGGAGCCGAGAGCAGTCAGAGTCCGTTCCTTTTCTTCAGGCTGTTCATGCCCATTAGATACCTGGGGCTCATTTGGCCAAAAGCTGATGACCCTTCCATGCATATATGTGTCTGGCTTGGCCGAGTGTGCATCTGTTTTCAATAAGGTGATGACAGTAAACCACTGGGGACACCAGGGGATCAAGCATGGTGAAATCCAACTGTCCAAACCTGATCTACACTTGGTGGAATTTTTGGATGTGGCCAACATTAATCTGCCAACATTTTAGAAGAAAAACACGTGGCATGATATTGATCAAGCTGTATAAGCCCACTAGCCACTTCAATGTGATCCCTGTAGAAGGGGTCCCTACTCTATATCACATGGGGAGTATCCCACGGGGGAGTATCCCAGCAGATCAACAGCATCAGTCATCTAATATGTATCGCCAATATTTGATACCCCAACATCCTGACCACAATTTGGGTCATCCATATAAGAAAAAATTGTGATGGCTGTGATCTGGTGAAACCTTGCTATATGAGGCCTAGGTTAGGCATCATGGGATATACTGTATACAGATGTGTCCAGGCCAAACTTAGCTCAGATTTCGTTGATCCAGTTTATCATGAAACCAATTCAATACAATATTGCCAGGCTGCAATTCACAACACAACCACTAGGGGTCTACATATAAGACACATAAGGTATAGACATCTTGTGACAGAGTATCACAAAACCATGTATTTTGAAAAGCTGGCCATCTTGTACATATCTGGACTTGTCCATCCAACGGAGAAGGTAAGGAAGGATATATCTGTAGTGATCTCCAGGGTTATTACCCATAGGAATTTTGATAAAATATTCCAATATTTTAATCCAAAGTATAAAATGTTATTTATTTATTTTTTTACCCCTCCTGTAACTTGCCAAGAATGGACCCTCTTTCGACCATCATTCCGATCGTTGCCTCCTGTCATAAAGCGCCCACACTTTGCGGCATTCCCTATACAGAAAAGGAAGGAAGTGTGTGTCTCCAATATGGCCGCCCCCAGAGAAGTCTATAAAAAACAAAAATAAACATCGGCACCGGTTTTCAAGAAATACGGATGCGTCATTTACTTACAGAAGATGAACACCTCGTGACTGACACTGAAATGACACACTCGAGACATTCCCTTTAATTGGCCGCAATGATACGGTAGCGAGGAAACCCTTAATGAGACGTCTCCTTGCGCCATTCAGTCGAATCATTCATTGATATTTCCTTCGCCCGCTCAGAGAGAGAAAATAGCCGCCGAATTATTAATAAATCCCGCGTCAGTCATTTACTGCGATGCTGTAAACACAAGTAAAATTACCGGGCTCCATTAGATTGAGGGACGATAAAATGCATTAAAGATGTTTGATAGGTTCACGAGGGCAAAATGAAAGGTTAAGTGACTTGTGAAGGGAGCCCGAAACCAGAGATTAAAATATTAATCACTCCTGACTAATTCCACGCCATTCAGAATGGGATTAAGTAGCAGCAGGTTCTCCACAAGGTTCTAGCACTGTATATTCTAATAGATAGATATATATAGTGCTGGGCAAAAGTTTTAGGCACGCATGGGGGGGGGGGAAATGCTGCAAAAAAAATGCTGGCAGAAATAAAAGGGTTAATAGTTTATTTGGGTCCGAGAAGAAAATGAAGAGAAATGTAAACCCATCAATATTCGGTGTGACCTTTGCCCTTTGCCTTCCATCAGTTCTTCTCGGTACTTCCAGTTTTTGGCAGAAGGGTTGTTGCCGCCGCCATCTTGGAGATGTTCTGTGGATGTAGGCTTGCTCGAATCCATCTGGATTGAGAGACTGGGTGATGTTGAGATCAAAGTTATATCTGTGGGGGCCGTATTATCAATTCCTCCAAAAGGTAAAGGTCACACCAAACGAAGAAAACTGGATAAAACCAAAGGAATGCATGGAAACAATGGGATCTCTTCCTTCTTATTTGCATGGCGGGGCAAGGTTTATGCTGCAGTCCTGAGTTGCTCTGCCCAATCATGAAGAGGACTGTGCAGCTTCACCATTACAGCTGCACAGTTCACCTTATGCCTTCCATGCACTCATTTACAGTGCTGGACTAGGGTGCCCAAGTTTTCATTCTGGAGGCCCAATATACAGCTACATACAATGGCTTGTTCACAAATTCCTAAAATGTCACTAACTTAATATTTTGCAGCCTAGCCTTTGTCTCCGTCCTGGAGACCTGCCACTATTCTGCTGCCTGGCGCTTGTCTTGGATTAGGACCCTCTTAGTTATGACACTGGCATTAACCTTGTCCTTGCCTTAGACCTTCAGGAGTATTGATGTTAACCCTTTCACTGTCCTAGCTCACCAGGGATACTGACATAGACTATAAGGCATACCATCATTAACCCAGCAACATAGTATATTTTAGTCTTAATTGCTTTTTCCCACATTTTTCCCACAAAGCTGATCTGGTAGCTTTAGGACCCAACAGCTAAGGAAGCAAATCACACGCCCTAAAGGCCAGGAGAAAGCTGCAACATGGCGACTCCCATAACTCTCAGTGGGCACTGTGTATACAGTAATTAGGAACTCAGGAACTGCAACAAACCATCCCTGCCTTCTCTATGGCTCCTGCAGCCGCAAAATCTGGTGCAGCTGCTAACTCGTAAAAGAAATGTACGTAGGCCCTTGAAGGGACGTATACAGTTAATGGGTGGTGAGTAAGTGGTTAAAGGGTTCTTTTGAAAGGTTATACATCATCAATTCATATCTCAACACTTGGGACCCCATAAACACTGCAACCTCGTCAATGAATACCAAGTACAGCGCCATATATAGCATAGTGGCTGTGTTTGGTATTGCAACACAACCCCATTCACTTGAATAGAACTGAGCTGCAGCAATACCATATGCTCCTAAAGAGCTAATCAGGTGCTGGAGCCCACCAATCTGATATCGATGACCTATTCTAGGGATAGACCATTGATAGTTCAGCCCCGGAAAACCACTTTAAAGCCAGCACCTGGCAGACAAGCGCTCCCTATGTTATACCAGGGAACGTGCTTTGCTTATAGAATATCTCTCAGGCATCAAACAGGCTGCAAAGTGTTAGCGACATTTTTATGGATGAGGGTTATGTAAGCTTCCCGCAATCTACCTCCTCCCAGAGAGAAGCCAAACGCTCGGCAACTTTTAATGACATTAAGCGGATTCAGCACATGTCAGATCACTGCCAAATCACGCTCCGATAAAAGCCTGCAAATTGTGCAGCAACTTATACCGCTGCAAGGTAGCATAGTGCCTTGCCCCTCCCCCATGTCCATAAAGTGCTTTTTTTTTTAATTGTCTATGCAAGCAAATCAATAATTTCTTACAGTTTAATTACTCGCCGACTAATTCTCGATTAATTATGCATGGCTGCCATGGCGAAATGTATGTAAAGAGAATCCAGCCACGGCTTCCTATTCCGTACTCCTCGCCCCTTAACCCTGTAATTGTGCTGTTAGTGCCGGCTCGCCATCCATTTGCTGAAATTGAGGGTTTTTTGTTTATTTTGTGATGATATTTTTGAATATTTATTAAGTGTTTTATGCAAAAAAAAATAAAAAAAAAATTTAAAATACAGAAATTGTTCTGCCGAGCTGAAAGCTATAATAAGCGGATAGGATTTGTTTGATTCTATTGAATTATAATATGTTTGTCAATGATATGTCATTACCGGCGGTTTACGAGAATCGAAGAAGACGCAGGTTAAGGCTCGGGAGCCGGATCAGCACCAGATTGTGGGTAATTATAATTCTGGTAATGACTACCCTGTGCAAACATTGTGCATGGAAATGGGACCATCAAAGTACTACTAGCACGCCGCTATTCTCTCCATACACGTGGGTGCGAATAATGACCTCCTGACTGCACAGTCTTAAAGGGAGTGTCAACCGAAATCCAACACGTCAGCCCAACCTTGTAGATAGATAGGTTAGGGTCATCTGAGTCCAACAGAGTTTTCCCCTTGTCGATCGCGCCCTCCGTTGACAATATATCAACTTTTTGTCAAGATGCAAATGAGCTCTTTGAGGAGGTCACCATTGTGTTCCAAAGAGGTAAATGGCAACACCATCATTGATGCAAAAACAGAGATATGTCGGCATAAGAGGCAGCGATTAATAAGGGGAAACCACTGTTTGATTCAGATGACCCTAACCTATCTATCTGGGTTGAGATGGTGGGTTCTGGTGACATTCCTTTTAAGTCCAATACTCAATAATCTTCTCAACCCATCCTCTTCTGCCACTCCTATCTTTTACTGTTATTAATTGGTTAATAAGTGCACCCAAATACCCTTAGTGATGTTTTGAATAATTATGGGGTTCTCTGGGAGCTGCTGGCATCCTCTGCATTTGTTTATATCTGCATCTTTCTGTTGTGTTGCATTTACTACTCCTATGATCCGATTTACAACTCCTATGATCCGAGAAAGACCTCCAAGAAAACCTGTCCGTGCTGGAAAAATTCAGCACCACATGGGCCCTACCCATCAACCAGAAGAAGACCAAAGTCATGGTATTTCAGAAGAAGGGCCACAATAAAGCCTCCACCACCTCACAATTCACACTGAACGGCTCCACACTGGAGAAAACCAACAGCTACACCTACCTGGGGCTGGAGTTCAGCCAATCAGGAAGCTTCAAAGCAGCAATAGAAACCCTGAAAGCAAAAGCCTGCAGAACCTTCTACACCATCAGAAGACAACTGTACCACCTCAAACCACCGGTGAGGGTCTGGCTGAAGATATTTGACGCAGTCATCTCCCCGATCCTTCTCTATGGCAGTGAAGTTTGGGGCCCAGCCACCTACCCAGACCAGTCAAAGTGGGATTCCAGCCCAACAGAGAACTTCCACCTGGAGTTCTGCAAATACCTGCTCCATGTCCATCGCAACACCTCCAACATGGCCTACAGGGCAGAGCTAGGCAGACTCCCCCTATGGCTCACCATACAGAAGAGGGCGCTAGCTTTCCAGGCACACATCCAGGGGAGCAAGCCCGACTCCTACAACCACCAAGCTTGGCTAAGCCACCGGAGCAAACCAGACACTCACCAACCAAACAACAGCCAACCACCAAACCAAAAACACCAACAGACGATAACCAAGGCCGAAATAAAGGCGACCACAGAGGCAAACAGAGAGCGGTACATTGAAGAATGGAGAAATGAAATAAATAACTCCAAGAAACTCACCGTGTACCAATCCCTACAAAGGGACTACACCATGGCCACCTACCTGGAGAGAATACGCCACCCCAAACACAGACAGACCCTGAGCCGGTACAGACTGAGCGCCCACAACCTAGAGATAGAGACGGGGCGATACAGGCAGACGTACAAGCCACGGGAGAACAGACTGTGCCAGCACTGTGACTAGGGGGCCCTAGAAGACGAGACCCACTTCCTGCTACAGTGCACCAAATACTCAGCTGTGAGGGTCGTCTACTACCAAAGACTCTCTGCCCACATCCCAGACTTCATATCTGCAGATGAGAAGAGGAAACTCTACATCCTACTGGGAGAAGAAGAGGCCACTGTGGAGATTGCTGCCCAATACGTGTCCAGCTGTCACCAAACAAGAGGAAGATGAGACTCCATGGACTGTTACATTTATCCCAATACACCCGCCCCACCCCCCATATAGCGGTCACCAACGAAGAGGAAGATGAGACTCCATGGACTGTTATATTTATCCCAATACACCCGCCCCACCCCACCTCCACATCTCCATATAGCGACCAGCAACGAAGAGGAAGATGAGACTCTATGGACTGTTATAACCCAAACCACCACCCACCACCACCCACCCATACCCACCACTCACCCACCCGAATCCAACTCCCCATCCCCCACCCACTTTACTAGCTTTGGCAATGCCAAATATCTATTCGGACGTGCCAATAAAGCTTTTTTTATTTGATTTGATTTGATTCCCTGGGCTCCACTGAGCTGAATCACTCCACCTCCCTTTCATACTCACTCCCCCTCCCTTTCATACTCACTCCTCCTCCCTTTCATACTCACTCCCCCTCCCTTTCATACCCACTCCACCTCCCTTTCATACTCACTCCCCATTCTTTTCATACTCACTCCCCCTCCCTTTCATACCCACTCCACCTCCCTTTCATACTCACTCCCCATTCTTTTCATACTCACTCCCCCTCCTTTTCATACTCACTCCTCCTCCCTTTCATACTCACTCCCCCTCCCTTTCATACTCACTCCACCTCCCTTTCATACCCACTCCCCCTCCCTTTCATATTCACTCCCCCTCTCTTTCATACTCACTCCTCCTTCCAAAGACCTGCACTAATATGCCCCATAGTGGCCCCTGCACACAGTATTATGTCCCATAGTGGCTCCTGCACACAGTATTATGCCCCATAGTGGCCCCTGACCACAGTATTATACCACATAGTGGCCCCTGCACACAGAATTATGCCCCATAGTGACCCCTGCACACAGTATTATGCCCCATAGTGGCCCCTGCACACAGTATTTTGCCCCATAGTGGCACCTGCACACAGTATTATGCCCCATAGTGGTCCCTGCACAAAGTATTATCCCCCATAGTGGCCCCTGCACACAGTATTATCCCCCATAGTGGCCCCTGCACACAGTATTATACCCCATAGTGGCCCCTGCACACAGTATTTTGCCCCATAGTGGCACCTGCACACAGTATTATGCCCCATAGTGGTCCCTGCACAAAGTATTATCCCCCATAGTGGCCCCTGCACACAGTATTATCCCCCATAGTGGCCCCTGCACACAGTATTATGCCCCATAGTGGCCCCTGCACACAGTATTATACCACATAGTGGCCCCTGCACACAGTATTATGCCCCATAGTGGCCCCTGCACACTGTATTATGCCCCATAGTGGCCCCTGCACACTGTATTATGCCCCATAGTGGCCCCACTACACAGTATTATGTGCAGTGGCCACTATGGGGCATAATACTGTGTGCAGGGGCCACTATGGGGCATAATAGAGAGTGCAGGATGGGGGGGGTAGTCGGTCAGGGTCTTTGGCAGGCGTCGGTTGGGTGGGCCTTGTCAAAAGTTCGCAACAGGGCCCCACCATTCCTAGTTACGCTACTGGATCTGCCGTTGCTACAAAGAAGTAAACAGTAAGAGTGATAGCTCAGAAATGGAGGGCGCGATTCTCCAGGGGAAAGCACCATTTGATTCAGGGGACCCTAATCTATCCGCCGAGCTCGGTAGACATACTGGCGACCGACTTCCTTTAAACTTCATTTTGAGGTCCCGATGTTGCGTCCATGATACCGGCACAATGACATTGAGGAGTATTCTACCACACTACATGTCCTATTACACCGTCTACAAAAAGATAAAAAGTTACCTATCCTCATTATTACAATTAAAAATTCTAAAAATATTTTTTTAAAAAGCAAACTCTGGCCTTCCCCGAGGTTTCTCCTTCAGCACTTTGCTCCTTGTAGCTAAGGGGACGATGGCGACACAGTAACTACCACGATTAATAATGGTCCATTTCGCGAGGTGAGTCTACTGCTACGTGGCTTGCATCTGCTATCCCGCTCTAAATAGCCAACAATAATGGATTTCCCATAGGAAGGAGCGAGAGCTTAATATATTATGGGGCGTTATTTTACTTATTTAAAGTGCCAGATGGAAAAAGACTTTTGATGTGCAACAGTAATTACGGGAAAAAAAAAACTATTTCATTTTCACAAAAATTCCTACGACACCCAGGAAAACAACAGCTGCAAAGACGCATCCGAATATCCTGGATAATTAACTTATGGGGTTGGGTGGACCAGATGGAAGGATTTTTATGTATTTTGTTCTGGGATTGTATGTGGAGGAGGCTTAAAAAAAAAAAAATGGCACCTTCTTTCCTAAGCTGTAAATTGCAGTAAATCAGGTAAAGATATCACAGATATTATTGGTAACAAGGCATGAAGATATGCAAATATCCATTAATGAAGTCAGATTAATATTCATAGATTTATGTATTCATTCATTATATAGGGCAGGATCCGACAACAACAGAATATCCACAAGGTAAGAGCAAGGTGTGGGTCATGGCACCCTAAAATGACTCAATACAGACAGCGAGACCCTGGATGAGTTCACTCGCGCGTGGGAGGGCTGTACGGACCTTACTGAGCATGCGCAGTACACTCTGTTCGGCGAAGACATGAGGAGCGTACTGCGCATGCGTGCAATTGCAGCCTTGGAAATATGGCCGCCGGCCGTCATGCGCAGTCGGCTCTAACAGGGTCTCGCTGTCAGAGCCGACTGAAAGGTTCCGGACGGCAGGAGGCAACGATGGACTGCGGGGTGAGTTTACCTGGTGTCCACCATATGTGTCTTGTCCCTCCCCTCTCCTTCATGTGTGTGTCTTCATTCCTTTCATTGTTCCGTCTTTTGGTAGGGTCCGTCACCCCCCTCTTTGTTTCCCGGCGGTTGGTTCAGTCCTTGGGTATATAAAAGCAATGGTCACGCCCCCTTTCCTCTTTTCCCGGCAGCCGGCCAGTGGTGACGGACCCGCAGACGTCGTTGGCGAGATGTCCGTGACAGGTAGGCCGAGCGAGAGCTCCCTTCTCGAAGCAATTCGAGAAGGAATCAGACTTGAAGGGGACTCTTTCCTTGCCCGCTTGATTGCGGGTGCAAGGGAAGAGCCGGCCCCTCTTGCGGTGCCGGGTAGCGCCCATGTACGGCGTAGGACGGCTAGGCGCTCCAGGCCTCTGGAGCGCCTTAGCCCGAGTGTGTCCCCTCCCCCTAGGTGGCATGGCGGGGAGCGTTCCAGAGGTTTGGCTGTGCCTGCGGCGCAGCCTCTGCCTACATTCCTCCCGCCACTCGCAGGCCCCTCCCCTTCCGGCTCGGCACTTGCGGCGGCCATTTTACCTTCAGACGCAACGCTGTATACACGTGTGTCTGCCGTCATGGGATCCAGGGATTCGGCTCCTACCCCCCGAAACCCCCGGCCCCCCCCACTGACCCCCCCGCCTATGCAACGAGCGGTAGTTCAGGAGAGTCAGGACCCTGTGCCAACTGTGACTCCCCTGCAGCCTGAAAGCAGTAGCCAGGCTCTTCAGGTTTTTTCCTCTGTGACTCCGCCCCCATCCCAGTTGCCGGTGTCTTATGGTATGAACTTTCCTATGGAGCATTTCTCTGCGGGCAGCTTCCTGCCGCGCAGGTCCCACAGACGGAATAGATCTCGGTCGACTTCATCATCATCTTCCTCTGGGGGTCACTCTCGGCGTAGCCGCCGTAGAGCTGGGCGCAAGCGGCATGCCAGAAGACGTTCCCGTTCCTCCAAGCGGAGTTGTCGGTCCAAACGGTCCAGGTCTCCCAGGCGTCGGTCCACGTCCTCCAGCTCATCCTCTGCCCCAGGTACTTCCGCCCGCAAGAGGCAGGTGCCTGATCCCCCGCAGGAGCGGAGTGTTCGCGATGCCAATCCGGCAGGCGCGGCACCGTTTTCGGTCCTGGCAGTGGAAGTGCCTGCTGTACCTCCGAGCGGTGAGTGCGACTTTTCTGGGGCTTGGGGGGTGGGGGCGGGTGATGACATGCTTCCTACGCTTAAGGCTTTGGTTAGTCAGTTGGAGCAGAAGCAGAGGGTGGTTTCCCCCTCTCCTTCCACCGGTCTCTTTTAGGATTCTCTTTTTTGTGGTGTTAGCCCGCTAGGGGCTCATGTTGATGACGAAACACGTAGTAAGATTTATGGTAACCAGTACATTGATATCTGGTCTCTCCTTTCGGTCGACCAGCACACGGTTGACAAGGAGAGGCACGTAGTCACGGAGAGGGCGGTGGATCGCCACCCCCGGGTGGCTAAGACCATAAACAATTGGTTGCAGGCTTTCACAGTTTTGGGCTGTATCATGGGCCAGCGCCATCCTGAAAGGTGCTCTGAACTCTTTATTTATATGGACACCATATACGGTGCCTATAAGTCTCACGGCGGTAGCGCCTGGTGGCGCTACGATGAGGAGTTCAGGAGACGCTTGTCCATGCAGCCTGAAATTGGGTCCAGGCAACCACCGTGTGGCTCCGTTTGATGATGGCTCAGAAGCCTCCCTTTCAGTCTGGGGCCGCCGTGCCTGGAGCTTCCTCCACCCCAGGCCCGGTGGCCGTGTGCAGGCCGGTAACGTGCTGGCTTTTCAATGAAGGCCACTGCCGTTTCTTCGGCCTGTGCAAGTTCAAGCACGAGTGCTCCTCTTGCGGAGGGGCTCATGCGGCTTCCAGATGTAACAAGTAGAGATGAGCGAACAGTGTTCTATCGAACTCATGTTCGATCGGATATTAGGCTGTTCGGCATGTTCGAATCGAATCGAACACCGCGTGGTAAAGTGCGCCATTACTCGATTCCCCTCCCACCTTCCCTGGCGCCTTTTTTGCTCCAATAACAGCGCAGGGTAGGTGGGACAGGAACTACGACACCGGTGACGTTGAAAAAAGTAGGCAAAACCCATTGGCTGCCGAAAACATGTGACCTCTAATTTAAAAGAACAGCGCCGCCCAGGTTCGCGTCATTCTGAGCTTGCAATTCACCGAGGACGGAGGTTTCCGTCCAGCTAGCTAGGGCTTAGATTCTGGGTAGGCAGGGACAGGCTAGGATAGGAAGGAGAAGACAACCAACAGCTCTTGTAAGAGCTAAATTCCAGGGAGAAGCTTGTCAGTGTAACGTGGCACTGACGGGCTCAATCGCCGCAACCCAGCTTTCCCAGGATCCTGAATGGAATACACTGTCAGTGTATTCCCGTATACCCGATATATACCCCGATACCCGTTCCAACGGTGTGCCCCCCCACCTTCACCCCAGAAATACCCTGCAAGTCCCCTAGCAATAGAATTGGGGCTATATACACCCACAATTTTTACTACTGGTATACAGTGCCATTGTCTGACTGGGAATTCAAAGAATATATTGGGAATACAAATACCCTCATTTCTTGCTACTGCCATATAGTGCCAGTGTCTGACTGGTAATTCAAAGAATATATTGGGGTTACGTGCACCCACAATTTTTACTACTGGTATACAGTGCCATTGTCTGACTGGGAATTCAAAGAATATATTGGGAATACAAATACCCTCATTTCTTGCTACTGCCATATAGTGCCAGTGTCTGACTGGGAATTCAAAGAATATATTGGGGTTACGTGCACCCACAATTTTTACTACTGGTATACAGTGCCATTGTCTGACTGGGAATTCAAAGAATATATTGGGAATACAAATACCCTCATTTCTTGCTACTGCCATATAGTGCCAGTTTCTGACTGGTAATTCAAAGAATATATTGGGGTTATAAATACCCTCATTTCTTGCTACTGCCATATAGTGCCAGTTTCTGACTGGTAATTCAAAGAATATATTGGGGTTACGTGCACCCACAATTTTTACTACTGGTATACAGTGCCATTGTTTGACTGGGAATTCAAAGAGTATATTGGGAATACAAATACCCACATTTCTTGCTACTGCCATATAGTGCCAGTTTCTGACTGGGAATTCAAAGAATATATTGGGGTTACGTGCACCCACAATTTTTACTACTGGTATACAGTGCCATTGTCTGACTGGGAATTCAAAGAGTATATTGGGAATACAAATACCCTCATTTCTTGCTACTGCCATATAGTGCCAGTTTCTGACTGGTAATTCAAAGAATATATTGGGGTTACGTGCACCCACAATTTTTACTACTGGTATACAGTGCCATTGTCTGACTGGGAATTCAAAGAATATATTGGGGTTATAAATACCCTCATTTCTTGCTACTGCCATATAGTGCCAGTTTCTGACTGGTAATTCAAAGAATATATTGGGGTTACGTGCACCCACAATTTTTACTACTGGTATACAGTGCCATTGTCTGACTGGGAATTCAAAGAGTATATTGGGAATACAAATACCCTCATTTCTTGCTACTGCCATATAGTGCCAGTTTCTGACTGGTAATTCAAAGAATATATTGGGGTTACGTGCACCCACAATTTTTACTACTGGTATACAGTGCCATTGTCTGACTGGGAATTCAAAGAATATATTGGGGTTATAAATACCCTCATTTCTTGCTACTGCCATATAGTGCCAGTGTCTGACTGGGAATTCAAAGAATATATTGGGGTTACGTGCACCCACAATTTTTACTACTGGTATACAGTGCCAATTTCTAACTAGGAATTCAAAATGCGCAAGGCTCCCGGAAAGGGACGTGGACGAGGCCGTGGGCGAGGTCGGGGGAATGGTTCTGGGGAGCAAGGTAGCAGTGAAGCCACAGGGCGTCCCGTGCCTACTCCTGTGGGGCAGCAAGCATTGCGCCACTCCACAGTGCCAGGGTTGCTTGTCACATTAACTAAACTGCAGGGTACAAACCTTAGTAGGCCCGAGAACCAGGAACAGGTCTTGCAATGGCTGTCAGAGAACGCTTACAGCACATTGTCCAGCAGCCAGTCAGACTCTGCCTCCTCTCCTCCTATTACCCAACAGTCTTGTCTTCCTTCCTCCCAAAATTCCGAAGCTTTACAGAACAATAACCCAAACTGTCCCTGCTCCCCAGAGCTGTTCTCCGCTCCTTTCATTGTCCCTCAACCTGCCTCTCCACGTCACGATTCCACGAACCTAACAGAGGAGCATCTGTGTCCAGATGCTCAAACACTAGAGTCTCCTCCATCTCCGTTCGATTTGGTGGTGGATGACCAGCAACCCACCCTCATCGACGATGATGTGACGCAGTTGCCGTCAGGGCATCCAGTTGACCGGCGCATTGTGCGGGAGGAGGAGATGAGACAGGAGTTGGAAGAGGAAGTGGTGGATGATGAGGACACTGACCCGACCTGGACAGGGGGGATGTCAAGCGGGGAAAGTAGTGTGGATGTTGAGGCAGGTGCAGCACCAAAAAGGGTAGCTAGAGGCAGAGGCAGAGGTCAGCAGCTTAGGCGAAGCCAGGCCACACCCGGAATCTCCCAAGATGTTCCAGTTCGTACCCAGCCCCGAAAAACTCCCACCTCGAGGGCACGTTTCTCGAAGGTGTGGAGTTTTTTCAAGGAATGCGCCGAGGACAGATATAGTGTTGTCTGCACAATTTGCCTCTCGAAATTGATTAGGGGCTCTGAGAAGAGCAACCTGTCCACCACTTCAATGCGCCGTCATTTGGAATCCAAGCACTGGAATCAGTGGCAGGCAGCAACGGCAGGACAAAGGCCGCCTGCCGTTCACGCCACTGCCACTGCCTCTGCCACTGCCTCTGCCTCTGCCACTGCCACTGCTGACTGTGCTGGCGATGCACTCCAGAGGACGAGCCAGGACACCACTTCATCTGCCTCCGCCACTTTGTTGACTTCTACCTCATCCTCCCCTGGTCCTGTCTTATCTCCTTCTCCTGCACCATCAAAGGCACCATCAGGCGTTTCTTTACAACAACCCACCATCTCTCAGACATTGGAGCGGCGGCAGAAATACACTGCTAACCACCCACACGCGCAAGCCTTGAACGCCAACATCGCTAAACTGCTGGCCCAGGAGATGTTGGCGTTCCGGCTTGTTGAAACTCCCGCCTTCCTGGACCTGATGGCAACTGCGGCACCTCGCTATGCCGTCCCTAGCCGTCACTACTTCTCCCGGTGTGCCGTCCCCGCCTTGCACCAGCACGTGTCACTCAACATCAGGCGGGCCCTTAGTTCCGCGCTTTGCACAAAGGTCCACTTGACCACCGACGCGTGGACAAGTGCATGCGGACAGGGACGCTACATTTCACTGACGGCACACTGGGTGAATGTAGTTGAGGCTGGGACTGCTTCCCAAACTGGCCCGGTGTACCTCGTCTCCCCGCCTAACATTCCTGGCAGGGACACGAGAAGAACACCCCCCTCCTCCTCCTCCTCTACCGCCTCCTCCTCCGCCACCGCCTCCTCCTCCGCCACCGCCTCCTCCTCCGCTGTTAGATTGACCCCAGCTACGAGTTGGAAACGTTGCAGCACTGGCGTTGGTAGACGTCAGCAGGCTGTGCTGAAGCTGATCAGCTTGGGGGACAGACAGCACACTGCCTCCGAGGTGAGGGATGCCCTCCTCGATGAGACGGCAATATGGTTTGAGCCGCTGCACCTGGGCCCAGGCATGGTCGTTTGTGATAACGGCCGGAACCTGGTAGCAGCTCTGGAGCTTGCCGGACTCCAACATGTTCCATGCCTGGCCCACGTCTTCAACCTAGTGGTGCAACGTTTCCTAAAGAGCTACCCCAATGTTCCAGAGCTACTGGTGAAAGTGCGGCGCATGTGCGCCCACTTTCGCAAGTCGACAGTAGCCGCTGCTAGCTTAAAATCTCTCCAGCAACGCCTGCATGTGCCACAACACCGGCTTTTGTGCGACGTCCCCACACGCTGGAACTCAACGTTTCAGATGTTGAATAGAGTGGTTGAGCAGCAGAGACCTTTGATGGAATACCAGCTACAAAACCCTAGGGTGCCACAAAGTCAGCTGCCTCAGTTTCACATCCATGAGTGGCCATGGATGAGAGACCTTTGTGACATCCTACGGGTCTTTGAGGAGTCCACAAGGAGGGTGAGCTCTGAGGATGCGATGGTGAGCCTTACAATCCCGCTCTTGTGTGTTCTGAGAGAATCCCTGATTGACATCAGGGATAACTCAGATCACACAGAGGAGTTAGGGATAGCATCCGATCCGTCACAGCTGGAGAGTAGGTCCACACATCTGTCCGCTTCACTGCGTTTAATGGAGGAGGAGGAGGAGGAGGAGGAGGAGGAAGAAGAGTTGTCCGATGATGTGATGGTGATACAGGAGGCTTCCGGGCAACTTCGAATCGTCCCATTGTTGCAGCGCGGATGGGTAGACATGGAGGATGAGGAGGAAATGGAGATTGAACTTTCCGGTGGGGCCAGAGGAGTCATGCCAACTAACACTGTGGCAGACATGGCTGAGTTCATGTTGGGGTGCTTTACAACCGACAAGCGTATTGTCAAAATCATGGAGGACAACCAGTACTGGATCTTTGCTATCCTTGACCCCCGGTATAAAAACAACATCTCGTCTTTTATTCCGGTAGAGGGGAGGGCCAATCGCATCAATGCTTGCCACAGGCAATTGGTGCAGAATATGATGGAGATGTTTCCAGCATGTGACGTTGGCGGCAGGGAGGGCAGTTCCTCCAGTAGGCAACCAAGTTCTCACCGGTCCACACAAACGAGGGGCACACTGTCTAAGGTCTGGGACACCTTGATGGCACCCCCTCGCCAAAGTGCCGCCACGGAGGGTCCTAGTGTCACCAGGCGTGAGAAGTATAGGCGCATGTTGCGGGAATACCTTTCCGACCACAGCCCTGTCCTCTCCGACCCCTCTGCGCCCTACACGTATTGGGTGTCGAAGTTGGACCTGTGGCTTGAACTTGCCCTATATGCCTTGGAGGTGCTGTCCTGTCCTGCCGCCAGCGTCCTATCTGAGAGGGTGTTCAGTGCAGCCGGTGGCATCATCACTGACAAGCGCACCCGTCTGTCAGCTGAGAGTGCCGACCGGCTCACTTTGATAAAAATGAACCACCACTGGATAGAGCCTTCATTTTTGTGCCCACCTGTGTAAAGCACCCCAACATGAAACTCCATGTCTGTACTCAACCTCTCCAATTCCTCCGCATCCTCATACTCATCCACCATAAGCGTTGCACAATTCTGCTAATACTAGGCTCCCTCCAACATGATTTCCCCCAACTCTGCTGGTTAGAGGCTCCCTCCACCCTGATTTCCACCAACTCTGCTGGTTAGAGGCTCCCTCCACCCTGCTTTCCCACAACTCTGCTGGTTAGAGGCTCCTTCCACCATGAATTTGCCCAAACTGGGCTGTTTAGAGGCTCCCTCCACCATGAATTGGTCCAAACTGGGCTGGTTAGAGGCTCCCTCCACCATTAATTGGTCCAAACTGGGCTGGTTAGAGGCGCCCTCCACCATGAATTTGCCCAAACTGGGCTGTTTAGAGGCTCCCTCCACCATGAATTTGCCCAAACTGGGCTGTTTAGAGGCTCCCTCCACCATGAATTGGTCCAAACTGGGTTTTTTAGAGGCTCCCTCCACCATGAATTGGTCCAAACTGGGCTGGTTAGAGGCTCCCTCCACCATGAATTGGTCCAAACTGGGGTGGTTAGAGGCTCCCTCCACCATTAATTGGTCCAAACTGGGCTGGTTAGAGGCTCCCTCCACCATTAATTGGTCCAAACTGGGCTGGTTAGAGGCTCCCTCCACCATTAATTGGTCCAAACTGGGCTGGTTAGAGGCTCCCTCCACCATGAATTTGCCCAAACTGGGCTGTTTAGAGGCTCCCTCCACCATGAATTTGCCCAAACTGGGCTGGTTAGAGGCTCCCTCCACCATGAATTGGTCCAAACTGGGGTTTTTAGAGGCTCCCTCCACCATGAATTGGTCCAAACTTGGCTGTTTAGAGGCTCCCTCCACCATGAATTGGTCCAAACTGGGGTGGTTAGAGGCTCCCTCCACCATTAATTGGTCCAAACTGGGCTGGTTAGAGGCTCCCTCCACCATTAATTGGTCCAAACTGGGCTGGTTAGAGGCTCCCTCCACCATGAATTTGCCCAAACTGGGCTGTTTAGAGGCTCCCTCCACCATGAATTTGCCCAAACTGGGCTGGTTAGAGGCTCCCTCCACCATGAATTGGTCCAAACGGGTTTTTAGAGGCTCCCTTCACCATGAATTGGTCCAAACTTGGCTGTTTAGAGGCTCCCTCCACCATGAATTGGTCCAAACTGGGGTGGTTAGAGGCTCCCTCCACCATTAATTGGTCCAAACTGGGCTGGTTAGAGGCTCCCTCCACCATTAATTGGTCCAAACTGGGCTGGTTAGAGGCTCCCTCCACCATTAATTGGTCCAAACTGGGCTGGTTAGAGGCTCCCTCCACCATTAATTGGTCCAAACTGGGCTGGTTAGAGGCTCCCTCCACCATTAATTGGTCCAAACTGGGCTGGTTAGAGGCTCCCTCCACCATGAATTTGCCCAAACTGGGCTGTTTAGAGGCTCCCTCCACCATGAATTTGCCCAAACTGGGCTGGTTAGAGGCTCCCTCCACCATGAATTGGTCCAAACTGGGGTTTTTAGAGGCTCCCTCCACCATGAATTGGTCCAAACTTGGCTGTTTAGAGGCTCCCTCCACCATTAATTGGTCCAAACTGGGCTGGTTAGAGGCTCCCTCCACCATGAATTGGTCCAAACTGGGTTTTTTAGAGGCTCCCTCCACCATGAATTTGCCCAAACTGGGCTGTTTAGAGGCTCCCTCCACCATGAATTTGCCCAAACTGGGCTGGTTAGAGGCTCCCTCCACCATGAATTGGTCCAAACTGGGGTTTTTAGAGGCTCCCTCCACCATGAATTGGTCCAAACTTGGCTGTTTAGAGGCTCCCTCCACCATGAATTGGTCCAAACTGGGGTGGTTAGAGGCTCCCTCCACCATTAATTGGTCCAAACTGGGCTGGTTAGAGGCTCCCTCCACCATTAATTGGTCCAAACTGGGCTGGTTAGAGGCTCCCTCCACCATGAATTGGTCCAAACTGGGTTTTTTAGAGGCTCCCTCCACCATGAATTTGCCCAAACTGGGCTGTTTAGAGGCTCCCTCCACCATGAATTGGTCCAAACTGGGCTGGTTAGAGGCTCCCTCCACCATGAATTTCCCAAAACTTGGCTGTTTAGAGGCTCCCTCCACCATTAATTGGTCCAAACTGGGCTGGTTAGAGGCTCCCTCCACCATGAATTGGTCCAAACTGGGGTTTTTAGAGGCTCCCTCCACCATGAATTGGTCCAAACTTGGCTGTTTAGAGGCTCCCTCCACCATGAATTGGTCCAAACTGGGGTGGTTAGAGGCTCCCTCCACCATTAATTGGTCCAAACTGGGCTGGTTAGAGGCTCCCTCCACCATTAATTGGTCCAAACTGGGCTGGTTAGAGGCTCCCTCCACCATGAATTTGCCCAAACTGGGCTGTTTAGAGGCTCCCTCCACCATGAATTTGCCCAAACTGGGCTGGTTAGAGGCTCCCTCCACCATGAATTGGTCCAAACGGGTTTTTAGAGGCTCCCTTCACCATGAATTGGTCCAAACTTGGCTGTTTAGAGGCTCCCTCCACCATGAATTGGTCCAAACTGGGTTTTTTAGAGGCTCCCTCCACCATGAATTTGCCCAAACTGGGCTGTTTAGAGGCTCCCTCCACCATGAATTTGCCCAAACTGGGCTGGTTAGAGGCTCCCTCCACCATGAATTGGTCCAAACTGGGGTTTTTAGAGGCTCCCTCCACCATGAATTGGTCCAAACTTGGCTGTTTAGAGGCTCCCTCCACCATGAATTGGTCCAAACTGGGGTGGTTAGAGGCTCCCTCCACCATTAATTGGTCCAAACTGGGCTGGTTAGAGGCTCCCTCCACCATTAATTGGTCCAAACTGGGCTGGTTAGAGGCTCCCTCCACCATGAATTGGTCCAAACTGGGTTTTTTAGAGGCTCCCTCCACCATGAATTTGCCCAAACTGGGCTGTTTAGAGGCTCCCTCCACCATGAATTGGTCCAAACTGGGCTGGTTAGAGGCTCCCTCCACCATGAATTTCCCAAAACTTGGCTGTTTAGAGGCTCCCTCCACCATTAATTGGTCCAAACTGGGCTGGTTAGAGGCTCCCTCCACCATGAATTGGTCCAAACTGGGGTTTTTAGAGGCTCCCTCCACCATGAATTGGTCCAAACTTGGCTGTTTAGAGGCTCCCTCCACCATGAATTGGTCCAAACTGGGGTGGTTAGAGGCTCCCTCCACCATTAATTGGTCCAAACTGGGCTGGTTAGAGGCTCCCTCCACCATTAATTGGTCCAAACTGGGCTGGTTAGAGGCTCCCTCCACCATGAATTTGCCCAAACTGGGCTGTTTAGAGGCTCCCTCCACCATGAATTTGCCCAAACTGGGCTGGTTAGAGGCTCCCTCCACCATGAATTGGTCCAAACGGGTTTTTAGAGGCTCCCTTCACCATGAATTGGTCCAAACTTGGCTGTTTAGAGGCTCCCTCCACCATGAATTGGTCCAAACTGGGGTGGTTAGAGGCTCCCTCCACCATTAATTGGTCCAAACTGGGCTGGTTAGAGGCTCCCTCCACCATTAATTGGTCCAAACTGGGCTGGTTAGAGGCTCCCTCCACCATGAATTGGTCCAAACTGGGGTTTTTAGAGGCTCCCTCCACCATGAATTGGTCCAAACTTGGCTGTTTAGAGGCTCCCTCCACCATTAATTGGTCCAAACTGGGCTGGTTAGAGGCTCCCTCCACCATGAATTGGTCCAAACTGGGTTTTTTAGAGGCTCCCTCCACCATGAATTTGCCCAAACTGGGCTGTTTAGAGGCTCCCTCCACCATGAATTGGTCCAAACTGGGTTTTTTAGAGGCTCCCTCCACCATGAATTGGTCCAAACTGGGCTGGTTAGAGGCTCCCTCCACCATGAATTGGTCCAAACTGGGGTTTTTAGAGGCTCCCTCCACCATGAATTGGTCCAAACTTGGCTGTTTAGAGGCTCCCTCCACCATGAATTGGTCCAAACTGGGGTGGTTAGAGGCTCCCTCCACCATTAATTGGTCCAAACTGGGCTGGTTAGAGGCTCCCTCCACCATTAATTGGTCCAAACTGGGCTGGTTAGAGGCTCCCTCCACCATGAATTTGCCCAAACTGGGCTGTTTAGAGGCTCCCTCCACCATGAATTTGCCCAAACTGGGCTGGTTAGAGGCTCCCTCCACCATGAATTGGTCCAAACGGGTTTTTAGAGGCTCCCTTCACCATGAATTGGTCCAAACTTGGCTGTTTAGAGGCTCCCTCCACCATGAATTGGTCCAAACTGGGGTGGTTAGAGGCTCCCTCCACCATTAATTGGTCCAAACTGGGCTGGTTAGAGGCTCCCTCCACCATTAATTGGTCCAAACTGGGCTGGTTAGAGGCTCCCTCCACCATGAATTGGTCCAAACTGGGGTTTTTAGAGGCTCCCTCCACCATGAATTGGTCCAAACTTGGCTGTTTAGAGGCTCCCTCCACCATTAATTGGTCCAAACTGGGCTGGTTAGAGGCTCCCTCCACCATGAATTGGTCCAAACTGGGTTTTTTAGAGGCTCCCTCCACCATGAATTTGCCCAAACTGGGCTGTTTAGAGGCTCCCTCCACCATGAATTGGTCCAAACTGGGTTTTTTAGAGGCTCCCTCCACCATGAATTGGTCCAAACTGGGCTGGTTAGAGGCTCCCTCCACCATGAATTGGTCCAAACTGGGGTGGTTAGAGGCTCCCTCCACCATTAATTGGTCCAAACTGGGCTGGTTAGAGGCTCCCTCCACCATTAATTGGTCCAAACTGGGCTGGTTAGAGGCTCCCTCCACCATTAATTGGTCCAAACTGGGCTGGTTAGAGGCTCCCTCCACCATGAATTTGCCCAAACTGGGCTGTTTAGAGGCTCACTCCACCATGAATTTGCCCAAACTGGGCTGGTTAGAGGCTCCCTCCACCATGAATTGGTCCAAACTGGGGTTTTTAGAGGCTCCCTCCACCATGAATTGGTCCAAACTTGGCTGTTTAGAGGCTCCCTCCACCATGAATTGGTCCAAACTGGGCTGGTTAGAGGCTCCCTCCACCATTAATTGGTCCAAACTGGGCTGGTTAGAGGCTCCCTCCACCATGAATTTGCCCAAACTGGGCTGTTTAGAGGCTCCCTCCACCATGAATTTGCCCAAACTGGGCTGGTTAGAGGCTCCCTCCACCATGAATTGGTCCAAACTGGGGTTTTTAGAGGCTCCTTCCACCATTAATTGGTCCAAACTGGGCTGGTTAGAGGCTCCCTCCACCATGAATTTGCCCAAACTGGGCTGTTTAGAGGCTCCCTCCACCATGAATTGGTCCAAACTGGGGTTTTTAGAGGCTCCCTCCACCATGAATTGGTCCAAACTTGGCTGTTTAGAGGCTCCCTCCACCATGAATTGGTCCAAACTGGGGTGGTTAGAGGCTCCCTCCACCATTAATTGGTCCAAACTGGGCTGGTTAGAGGCTCCCTCCACCATTAATTGGTCCAAACTGGGCTGGTTAGAGGCTCCCTCCACCATGAATTTGCCCAAACTGGGCTGTTTAGAGGCTCCCTCCACCATGAATTTGCCCAAACTGGGCTGGTTAGAGGCTCCCTCCACCATGAATTGGTCCAAACGGGTTTTTAGAGGCTCCCTTCACCATGAATTGGTCCAAACTTGGCTGTTTAGAGGCTCCCTCCACCATGAATTGGTCCAAACTGGGTTTTTTAGAGGCTCCCTCCACCATGAATTTGCCCAAACTGGGCTGTTTAGAGGCTCCCTCCACCATGAATTTGCCCAAACTGGGCTGGTTAGAGGCTCCCTCCACCATGAATTGGTCCAAACTGGGGTTTTTAGAGGCTCCCTCCACCATGAATTGGTCCAAACTTGGCTGTTTAGAGGCTCCCTCCACCATGAATTGGTCCAAACTGGGGTGGTTAGAGGCTCCCTCCACCATTAATTGGTCCAAACTGGGCTGGTTAGAGGCTCCCTCCACCATTAATTGGTCCAAACTGGGCTGGTTAGAGGCTCCCTCCACCATGAATTGGTCCAAACTGGGTTTTTTAGAGGCTCCCTCCACCATGAATTTGCCCAAACTGGGCTGTTTAGAGGCTCCCTCCACCATGAATTGGTCCAAACTGGGCTGGTTAGAGGCTCCCTCCACCATGAATTTCCCAAAACTTGGCTGTTTAGAGGCTCCCTCCACCATTAATTGGTCCAAACTGGGCTGGTTAGAGGCTCCCTCCACCATGAATTGGTCCAAACTGGGGTTTTTAGAGGCTCCCTCCACCATGAATTGGTCCAAACTTGGCTGTTTAGAGGCTCCCTCCACCATGAATTGGTCCAAACTGGGGTGGTTAGAGGCTCCCTCCACCATTAATTGGTCCAAACTGGGCTGGTTAGAGGCTCCCTCCACCATTAATTGGTCCAAACTGGGCTGGTTAGAGGCTCCCTCCACCATGAATTTGCCCAAACTGGGCTGTTTAGAGGCTCCCTCCACCATGAATTTGCCCAAACTGGGCTGGTTAGAGGCTCCCTCCACCATGAATTGGTCCAAACGGGTTTTTAGAGGCTCCCTTCACCATGAATTGGTCCAAACTTGGCTGTTTAGAGGCTCCCTCCACCATGAATTGGTCCAAACTGGGGTGGTTAGAGGCTCCCTCCACCATTAATTGGTCCAAACTGGGCTGGTTAGAGGCTCCCTCCACCATTAATTGGTCCAAACTGGGCTGGTTAGAGGCTCCCTCCACCATGAATTGGTCCAAACTGGGGTTTTTAGAGGCTCCCTCCACCATGAATTGGTCCAAACTTGGCTGTTTAGAGGCTCCCTCCACCATTAATTGGTCCAAACTGGGCTGGTTAGAGGCTCCCTCCACCATGAATTGGTCCAAACTGGGTTTTTTAGAGGCTCCCTCCACCATGAATTTGCCCAAACTGGGCTGTTTAGAGGCTCCCTCCACCATGAATTGGTCCAAACTGGGTTTTTTAGAGGCTCCCTCCACCATGAATTGGTCCAAACTGGGCTGGTTAGAGGCTCCCTCCACCATGAATTGGTCCAAACTGGGGTTTTTAGAGGCTCCCTCCACCATGAATTGGTCCAAACTTGGCTGTTTAGAGGCTCCCTCCACCATGAATTGGTCCAAACTGGGGTGGTTAGAGGCTCCCTCCACCATTAATTGGTCCAAACTGGGCTGGTTAGAGGCTCCCTCCACCATTAATTGGTCCAAACTGGGCTGGTTAGAGGCTCCCTCCACCATGAATTTGCCCAAACTGGGCTGTTTAGAGGCTCCCTCCACCATGAATTTGCCCAAACTGGGCTGGTTAGAGGCTCCCTCCACCATGAATTGGTCCAAACGGGTTTTTAGAGGCTCCCTTCACCATGAATTGGTCCAAACTTGGCTGTTTAGAGGCTCCCTCCACCATGAATTGGTCCAAACTGGGGTGGTTAGAGGCTCCCTCCACCATTAATTGGTCCAAACTGGGCTGGTTAGAGGCTCCCTCCACCATTAATTGGTCCAAACTGGGCTGGTTAGAGGCTCCCTCCACCATGAATTGGTCCAAACTGGGGTTTTTAGAGGCTCCCTCCACCATGAATTGGTCCAAACTTGGCTGTTTAGAGGCTCCCTCCACCATTAATTGGTCCAAACTGGGCTGGTTAGAGGCTCCCTCCACCATGAATTGGTCCAAACTGGGTTTTTTAGAGGCTCCCTCCACCATGAATTTGCCCAAACTGGGCTGTTTAGAGGCTCCCTCCACCATGAATTGGTCCAAACTGGGTTTTTTAGAGGCTCCCTCCACCATGAATTGGTCCAAACTGGGCTGGTTAGAGGCTCCCTCCACCATGAATTGGTCCAAACTGGGGTGGTTAGAGGCTCCCTCCACCATTAATTGGTCCAAACTGGGCTGGTTAGAGGCTCCCTCCACCATTAATTGGTCCAAACTGGGCTGGTTAGAGGCTCCCTCCACCATTAATTGGTCCAAACTGGGCTGGTTAGAGGCTCCCTCCACCATGAATTTGCCCAAACTGGGCTGTTTAGAGGCTCCCTCCACCATGAATTTGCCCAAACTGGGCTGGTTAGAGGCTCCCTCCACCATGAATTGGTCCAAACTGGGGTTTTTAGAGGCTCCCTCCACCATGAATTGGTCCAAACTTGGCTGTTTAGAGGCTCCCTCCACCATGAATTGGTCCAAACTGGGGTGGTTAGAGGCTCCCTCCACCATGAATTGGTCCAAACTGGGTTTTTTAGAGGCTCCCTCCACCATGAATTTGCCCAAACTGGGCTGTTTAGAGGCTCCCTCCACCATGAAGTGGTCCAAACTGGGGTGGTTAGAGGCTCCTTCCACCATTAATTGGTCCAAACTGGGCTGGTTAGAGGCTCCCTCCACCATTAATTGGTCCAAACTGGGCTGGTTAGAGGCTCCCTCCACCATGAATTTGCCCAAACTGGGCTGGTTAGAGGCTCCCTCCACCATGAATTGGTCCAAACTGGGTTTTTTAGAGGCTCCCTCCACCATGAATTTGCCCAAACTGGGCTGGTTAGAGGCTCCCTCCACCATGAATTGGTCCAAACTGGGGTTTTTAGAGGCTCCCTCCACCATGAATTTGCCCAAACTCTGCTGGTTAGAGGCTCAATCCACCCTGATTTTCAAAACAAATGTTGGTGCCAACCTCAACTTACTACAAGGGCCAAATTCACTGCTGGTGACAAGCTCTCCTCACTGCAAGTGCCAAATACACATGTTTCAAGGTGTTTTCCTACTGTCAGAGAGGTGGTATTGAGTGTGTAAAGTGTGTAGTTGTTAGGCTGTGATGTTGGGGTAATAGAGGGTCTTTGGTGTGTTAGATGCCCCCAGACATGCTTCCCCTGCTGTCCCAGTGTCATTCCAGAGGTGTTGGCATCATTTCCTGGGGTGTCATAGTGGACTTGGTGACCCTCCAGACACGGATTTGGGTTTCCCCCTTAACGAGTATCTGTTCCCCATAGACTATAATGGGGTTCGAAACCCGTTCGAACACACGAACATTGAGCGGCTGTTCGAATCGAATTTCGAACCTCGAACATTTTAGTGTTCGCTCATCTCTAGTAACAAGGCTTCGAAGCCTTCCTCAAAGGCGAACCCTAAACCCAAGGACGCTGGTGAGCGTGGAAAAGATGGGTCCCTGGTTAGACCGGTATCCTGATTCACAGGCCGCTGCTCAGTTATGTTTCGGGTTTTCCTTCGGGTTTTTTATTCCTTTTGTTTTTTCCAGAAATCCCGTTATGTCTCACTGTCACGGGATGGTTAGAGTCTATACTATAGGCCATGTGTAATATATATTTCATGTGGAATGTATTCTCTAACCTGTTGTAAACATCAGTGTGTAGTTGGCTGATTCGGGTCTAGTGTGTTAACACATTGTATGCAAATCCCTCTAACTAGTGAGGACCAGTGAGGACAATGGGTGGAGATAATCTGATCAGTGTCTCCAAGAAGATGTTGGATGGTGCATTGTCCATAGTAGACAGGGAGTCTGCTCTCCTTGGTATAGGTGAGGGGGGAAGGATCTGTGACTCAGCCCTTCCCACCCACAGATATAGGAAGTAACAGTTTAGTATATAGATGTAGCTAGCAGTTAGTATGTGTTAGCCGGCCTGTGCACAGCTCTGCAGAGAGCCAGGACTTAGTTACAGGACCAAGGAACCAAAGTTATCATTGGATTGTGACTTCTGTGGACTTATTGTTATTACGGTTGATGTGACCGCCACCGGCTACTAACTTTGTGGATTACAATAAATTGCTGTTGTCTCCCGACCTCTTGCGTCCGTGTTGATTCAAAAGACCATCCGGAGGAAGACGTATACCTTTGCTCCGTGACAACTGGTTGGCAGCGGTGGGATCAACAGCGGACAGCGAGATGGACTACAGCAGCTCAGCGATTAATGGAGCCACAACCTCAGAATACAGGAACTGGACTATGGCAAGTCTACAAGTAAGGGCCCAGGAACTAAACCTGAGTTACCAGGGAAGAACGAAAGAGCAACTGATCGAGGCACTGGAGGAGATGACCCTGCAAAGCGACCATGAGGAGGGCTGCCCCCAGGAGACTGGAGAGATACGGGAGTGGCAGGTACAGACCCAAAAGAGCAGATGGGTTGTTTTGTATGAGGAGGAATTGGCAGTGCTGGGGCTAGAAGCAACTGCAGAGCAAAGGAGTAGAGCATTACAGAGGGCTCAGGAAACGGAGAAGGAGGAACAGAGAATGGCGCATGAAAAGGAAAGAATGGCGCATGAAATGCGAATGGCTGAGATAACTGCGCGGAATTATAATCAAACGTCGACCCCCAGCCCAACAGTGAGAGAACCACCATATGTCTCCCATAAACACTTCAAGACCTTGGATGAAGCGGCTGGGGATGTTGATGGATATTTTCAGGACTTCGAACACCAGTGCCACCTGATGGAAGTCCCAGAGAAGGATTGGGTCCGGTATCTGGTGGGACATCTACGAGATGGGGCTGCGGAAGCTCTCAGAGCCATGGACCCTAGTGATCAGCGGGACTATGAGGCCATTAAAAGAGCGGTGCAGAAGTATTATGCAGTCACTCCAGAGTCCTACCGAGTTCAGTTCCGCTCTTTGTCTTACAATGGGGGAAGCTCCTTCCACATGTTCGCCCACAAGTTGAAGCAAGCATGCAAGCGCTGGCTAGAAGGAGAGGAGGCTGTCACAGTCGATAAGATCCTCCAAGTCATACTTAAGGAACAGTTCTTTTCCCAGTGCCCCGCTGAGATCCGTGAGTGGGTGCTGGAACGGAACCCAGCCACAGTTGAGCAAGCTGCTTCTCTTGCAGATGAGGGCCTGACCATCAAGCCGCAGTGGAAGAGGTTGTTTGCAGAGGAGCGGAAAACTACCACAGTCCGCCAGACACCCTTCAGCCAGCCACCCACCTTTCGTGCCCGGCCTCAGGATTACAATTTCCCCTCTACCCTTGCCCCAGCCCATCGGCCTCCAGCTATGAACAACCCTGTCCCTAGACAACGACCTACTGGAAGAATGCTAGAGCGCAGATGTTTTGGTTGCGGGCGGCCTGGACATTTGCAAGCTAGTTGCCCTGTTAACATGGGGGCACGGGCCACCGTGGCATCTCGGCCTATTCACTACCTGGGAACCACCCCTAGGACAGAAAGTTTGGCCCCATGTCCAGATGACTCCATGAATGACCCATCTGTTCCACCTCCAGGGGTCTATGGGATTCAGCCTTCCGCCACACATCCCGCAAACCTTCAGCGGAAGCACTTGCAGGAGGTCCTACTGGATGGCCGAACAGTTGTTGGATTCCGGGACTCGGGAGCTTTCCTAACGGTAGCGGACCCCCGAGTTGTGCGACCCGAGGCCCTAGAGGAGGGCCCTGGCATTTCTATCGAGTTGGCAGAGGGTACTCGGAGACGTATTCCTAAAGCTACCGTGGAACTTGACTATGGTTATGGACCAAAACGATGCACAATTGGTGTGATGAGCGGGCTGCCGGCCGATGTTCTGTTAGGCAACGATGTTGGAAATCTACAGTGCCATTTTGTGGGAGCAGTGACCCGAAGCCAAGCTCAGAGAGAAGCCAACATGGATCCACCGGATTTGCTGCCAGATTCCAGCCCAGCGGCCCCAACTTCCCAACTGGTGAGTGACTCTTTCCTCGGGGCTAATAATCCTGCAATTTGGGACAAGGCACAGTTTAGGAGGGAGGTAGAGACGGACCCTACATTGGATAGTTTCCGAGCACGGGCTGAGATTGGACAGATAGGAGAAAGTGGTGAGAAGATTATTAAGGAAGATGGACTCCTCTACCGGGTTACAGAGGCTTGCTCTCCAGATAAACCCTGGACTTATTGTAGACAGCTTGTTGTGCCCCAGCGATACCGGGCCTCCCTACTGCACCTTGCCCATGACATTCCCATGGCTGGCCATCAAGGGAAAACTCGCACAGAACGGAGGCTTACTCACTTGTTTTATTGGCCTGGGATCTCTCAGGCTGTTGCGCAGTTCTGTCGGACTTGTGATGTATGTCAGCGTAGAGGCCGACCAGGGGACCACCCAAGAGCCCCCTTACAGCCTTTGCCCGTCATCGATGAACCCTTCCAACGAGTGGCTGTTGATATCATCGGGCCTTTGGCTAGACCTAGTAAATCTGGGAAACAATATATATTGACAGTAGTCGACTATGCCACCCGATACCCGGAAGCTGTGGCACTATCCTGTATCTCTGCCACCAAAGTAGCCGAGGCCCTTGTGACTGTCTTCACCAGAGTTGGATTCCCAAGTGAGATCTTGTCAGACCAGGGTACCCAATTTATGTCCGAACTGGTACAGTGTCTATGGCGTACCTGCGGGGTGCGGGCGATCCGGACCACCCCATACCACCCCCAGACCAATGGACTATGTGAGCGTTTTAATGGTACTCTAAAGAACATGTTAAAAGCCTTTACTGAGACTGATCCAGACTGGGAAAGGTACCTACCACATCTCCTGTTTGCATATCGGGAAGTGCCCCAGGAATCTACTGGATTTTCCCCCTTTGAACTGCTGTATGGCCGGAAAGTTCGTGGTCCGTTAACCTTAGTCAAGGAGCACTGGGAGGGGACAGTGGAGGATACCGGAATTCCTGTTGTCCCTTATGTTCTGAAGCTTCGAGACACGCTGGCCCAGTTGGCCCATTTTGCTAAAGAGCAGGTCCAGAGGGCGCAGACTCGACAAAAGACTTGGTACGACCGCAAAGCACGCTATCGGGAATTTACTGAGGGGCAACAAGTTCTTATGATTGTCCCACATCCCCAAAATAAGCTACAGACCACCTGGGAAGGGCCTTTTAGAGTCCTCCGAAAGCTCAATGACACCAACTACCTCTTAGCACTAGATGAGCAGGGGCTCCGACAAAAGACTGTCCATATTAATATGATTAAGGAGTATCACGATCGGGCTCCACCTATGATTGCCATGTGCCAACTTGCCTCTGAGGAGCGCTCAGAAGGAGACTCCCTCCCGGATCTCCTAGAAACGGCCCAACGCATCACCACTGTAGAAGATGTCCCTCTAAAGGACCACCTGCACCCAGCACAGCGAGAGGAAGTGTCCAATATACTTCATCAGCACAGGGCTGCGTTCTCCTCCCGACCAGGGCAAACCAGGCTGACCCAACACAATGTGGACACCCCCGGTGTCCCACCAATGCAACAAGCACCTTACCGGGTCCCTGAATCTGTCAAAAACACCATGTGCAAAGAGCTGGAGGATATGCTAGCCCTAGGGGTTATCCAAGCCTCGCACAGTCCCTGGGCTTCTCCAGTGGTGCTTGTACCCAAAAAGGATGGCAGTACGAGATTTTGTGTGGACTACAGGCGACTGAATGACCATACTATGAGTGACCCCTACCCTATGCCACGCATTGATGAGCTTCTGGACAAACTCGCTGCAGCTGAGTATGTCACCACCTTGGATCTCAGCAAGGGGTACTGGCAGATTCCCCTGACCGCTGCAGGGAGGGAAAGGTCAGCGTTCATAACCCCTTTCGGACTGTTTGAATTCCTAAGCATGCCTTTTGGAATGAAGAATGCCCCAGCAACCTTCCAGAGGATGGTGGACCAGCTACTTCAAGGATGCAGAGACTTTGCCTGTGCTTACTTGGATGATATCGCAATCTTTAGCCACACGTGGGAGGACCACTTGCATCATGTCGAGGCTGTTCTAGATCGGATACAGGAGGCTGGCCTGACAATTAGACCAGACAAATGCCAGATAGGTCTGGGCGAGGTGCAATACTTGGGACATAGAGTGGGAGGGGGAAAACTGCGACCAGAGCCCGCTAAGATACAGGCTATTAGAGACTGGCCCATTCCACAGACCAAGAAACAGGTCATGGCGTTCTTAGGTACTGCTAGTTATTACCGAAAATTTGTCTCTAACTTCAGCTCCGTGGCCAAGCCCCTGACAGACCTGACGAAGAAGAACCTGCCCAGAGTGGTGAGCTGGACCCCGGCCTGCGACAGAGCTTTTAACCAACTGAAGGACGCCCTTGCCTGCTCACCTGTCCTTGCTGCCCCGGATTATAAACGAAGGTTTATTGTTCAGACAGACGCCTCCACATATGGACTGGGAGCCGTCCTCAGCCAAGTAAATGCCGCGGGGGAGGAGCACCCCATTGCCTACCTCAGCCGGAAGCTGCAGGACCGGGAAGTAGCATATGCCACTATAGAGAAGGAATGCTTGGCAGTAGTTTGGGCCCTCAAGAAGTTACAGCCGTACCTGTATGGTCGGGAGTTCACCGTAGTTACCGACCACAACCCCCTCACTTGGCTGCAGAGAGTCTCTGGGGACAATGGACGACTGTTGAGGTGGAGTCTGGCCCTTCAACCCTACAACTTTACCATTCAGTACCGCCGAGGGAGCCAACACCAGAACGCGGATGGGTTATCCCGGCAGGAGGACATATGAGCTTTAGAGACTGATGTGCATTCCCCAATTTACCTGTGTAGGCCAATTGTGTCATGCACATGTTTTGAGAGGGGGAGGGGTTGTCACGGGATGGTTAGAGTCTATACTATAGGCCATGTGTAATATATATTTCATGTGGAATGTATTCTCTAACCTGTTGTAAACATCAGTGTGTAGTTGGCTGATTCGGGTCTAGTGTGTTAACACATTGTATGCAAATCCCTCTAACTAGTGAGGACCAGTGAGGACAATGGGTGGAGATAATCTGATCAGTGTCTCCAAGAAGATGTTGGATGGTGCATTGTCCATAGTAGACAGGGAGTCTGCTCTCCTTGGTATAGGTGAGGGGGGAAGGATCTGTGACTCAGCCCTTCCCACCCACAGATATAGGAAGTAACAGTTTAGTATATAGATGTAGCTAGCAGTTAGTATGTGTTAGCCGGCCTGTGCACAGCTCTGCAGAGAGCCAGGACTTAGTTACAGGACCAAGGAACCAAAGTTATCATTGGATTGTGACTTCTGTGGACTTATTGTTATTACGGTTGATGTGACCGCCACCGGCTACTAACTTTGTGGATTACAATAAATTGCTGTTGTCTCCCGACCTCTTGCGTCCGTGTTGATTCAAAAGACCATCCGGAGGAAGACGTATACCTTTGCTCCGTGACACTCACAATTTGAAATCCGCTAGGGATCAACCCGACGCTTTGCGTGCGAAGGTTTTGAAGGAAGTATCTTTGGGCCGCATGGTTGGCCCTTTTGATCACCCCCCCGTTTTTTTAATTTGCAGGTGTCTCCGATGGGGGTGGTCCCCAAAAAAGAACATGGTAAGTTTCGTTTGATTCAGCACCTCTCTTTCCCCAAGGGCTCCTCAGTAAATGATGGCATTCCCAAAGACGAGGCCTCGGTTTCTTATGTCTCCTTTGACCGGGCGGTGGACCTCGTTTGCCGTGCGGGCAAAGGGGCCCTGCTGGCAAAATCGGACATTGAGTCCGCTTTTCGTCTTCTCCCAGTTCACCCAGATTGCTATCATTTGCTGGGTTGCATAGTCGATGGGCAATATTTTTATGATACTTGCCTTCCCATGGGCTGTTCAATTTCTTGTCACTACTTTGAAATGTTCAGCTCCTTTTTGGAATGGGTGGTGCGGTCTGAAACGGGATCTGTATCCATCACCCATTACCTGGATGATTTTTTCTTTGTGGCTCCCCCAGGTGATTGTCGATGCAAATTTTTGCTTGATTCTTTTCGCTCCCTAATGCAAGAGTTTGGTGTTCCACTGTCCCGCGAAAAAACGGAAGGCCCTTGCATGCGTTTGTCCTTCCTCGGTATCGAGTTCAATACCGAGGAGATGGTTTTCCGCTTACCGGAGGACAAGCTGCAGAAGCTCCGCAATCTTTTGTTAGGCTTTTTGGCAGTGCGGAAGGTGACCTTACGGCAGTTGCAGTCGCTTTTGGGTCTCCTAGTTTTCGCGTGTCGCATCATGCCGATGGGGAGAGTTTTTTTCCAGGAGACTCTCCTTGGCTACTCGTGGCATCACTTCCCCTAATCACCGGATTCGCGTTACTAGACCCATGAAGGCAGATTTGCGTACATGGCTGTCCTTTTTGGACCGGTACAACGGGCGCACGTGTTGGCAACGGAAGGAGACGTCCAATTTCGACCTCTCCCTCTTTACTGACGCGTCGGGCGGCTTGGGATTCGGAGCGATCTTCGGTTCGCAGTGATGCGCTGAGCAGTGGCCTCCAGCCTGGCGCGAGGCTGGTTTCTGTAAGAACCTTACCTTGTTGGAGCTCTTCCCAATTCTGGTAGCAGTAGAGGTATGGGGTCAGCAGCTTAGGGATCGTAGAGTATGTTTTTGGACCGATAACTTGTCTGTTGTTCATTGCATGAATCACCTTACATCTTCTTCTCTCCCTGTGCTTGCCCTGCTGCGGCACCTGGTCCTGCGTTGCCTTGAGCTTAATATTTGGTTCAGGGCGCGACACGTTCCGGGTGCTGACAACAGGGTCGCTGATGCTTTGTCACGCTTCCGTTGGCAGGAGTTCCGGGAATTTTTTCCCCTGGCTGCACCGGAGGGTGTTCCATGCCCGGCCCACTTGTGGGCTTTGGTGGAGATCGTCTGATGCCGTTGGTTCAGGCTTCTGTTACGCCTGCAACATGGAGAGGTCACGGTAAGGCCTGGGCGGAGTGGTGTGCTTTGGCTCACGGGAGGTTTCATTGGGAGGATCGTTCCTTTTTGTTTAGTTTAACAGTTAATTATGTCCTTAGTTTACGTAGGGCCGGGGCGTCCGCGTCTATGGCTCAACGGCGACTGGCGGGCGTCGGGTTTTTTCTTAAATTATATGGCCTGGAGGACGTTACTAGTTTTTTCTGTTTTCGTCAGGCGTTAAAGGGCTGGCGGCGGGAGTGCGTTCGGAAGGACAGCCGCCGCCCCATTACGTATGATATTCTGCAGAAGTTGGTGTCTGGTTCCTTTCGTTTTTGCAGCGGGGAGTACGAGGTGGTTTTGTTTACAGTTGCGTGTTGTCTCGCTTTTTTCGGGGCTTTGCGAGTTGGGGAGTTGGTCTCCCCCACAAGGTCCCGGCCAGGTGGATTGTTGGACGGGGACGTCCTTCTATCTGCTCATTCGGTTAGGATTCGGGTTCGGCGTTCCAGGATCAACGTCTTGGGGAACGGGGAGTGGCTTTTGCTTAGGGAAGTTTCGGGTCCGATTTGCCCGGTTAGGACCGTGGCCGGGTTTATTCCTCTTAGATCTTCTTCCCCTGTGTGTTTAGCGCACAGCGACGGATCCCCATTGTCTCGTTGCCAGTTTGAGCTGTTGTTAAAAAAGGGTATTCATTTTATCGGGCTGCCCCCGGGTGATTTTGGCATGCATTCATTTAGAATAGGTGCTGCGACGGAAGCGGTTCGCGCCGGTTTGTCAGAGGAGGCTGTCATGCGCATCGGACGTTGGAAGTCCGGTTGCTATGCTCGGTACATTAGGCCCGAGCTGGCACTCTAATTCTTTTCCTTCTCTTTCAGATCTGTGGGATCCGACTGTGTTGTTGCTGGGTCACTCCTACATTTTCTGGGCCGCGCAGCAGGCTGAAGTCAGACCGGGCGGGAGCAACCTCGGGTTTCATCACATTCAGGTCATCTGGAGGGGGGTCCGGGGCCTTCGGTGGTCACAGGTCCTGCCGGAAACGGTGGAATTTAGTCGTAGCAACGTTGGCCCGGTCGTGATTGTCATCCACGCTGGCGGAAATGATTTGTGTTTCGTGCGTGTGCCGGAACTTTTGGCCGTCATGCACTCGGACTTAGAACGGATTCCTGGATTTTTTCCGGAAGTCGTTCTTGTTTGGTCAGAAATTGTGCCCAGATTGCGTTGGAATGGTTCCAGGGACCCTGAGTCCGCCCAGCGCTGTCATCGCTCGGTGAACGTGCGGATGTCGCGTTTTGTTAGGTCTAGAGGCGGGGTTGTTATTCGACACCGTCAGCTTGATGGCGACAACAGTCGTCTCCTCAGGCCTGACGGTGTTCACCTTAACGATATCGGACAGGACATCTTTCTTTCGGGTTTGCAAGATGGCATCGAGCAGGCCCTATTCCTCTTGAGTGGGGGTCGGCACCCAGTGTAGCCACTTGGGCACCTCCGTGGCGGTCATGAGGAAGTAGGGTAGACTGGGAGTTGTTGTTGTTTACATACGGTTGCCATGGTTATGGTTGCCATGGCAACACCATTTTTCTAGTTTTGTAAATAAATAAACAGCTGTGGCCGACCTTTAGGGCTCGTTCACACGGGGGCAAAGGGGCAGATTTTGACAGCGGATTTCGCTTCAAAATCCGCCCCTTTACAATGGTGGTCTATGGAGACCGCCAGGCTTTTTTTTTCCACTAGCGGCGGGCTGCCGCTAGCGGAGAAAAGAAGCGACCTGCCCTATCTTCAGGCGGAAGCCGAGCCGGCTCAGCCGCGCGGCTTCCGCCCGCGGCAGCACCCTCCTATGTCGACTCATTCATTTGGGTTAAGCCGCGACAGCGATGGTCGCGGCAGGCGGGTTTTGACAAGAGAGAGACGCGGCTCGCCGCGGCTCTCTCTGTGTCAAAACCTGCGCGGGCAGTTCACATGTGAACTAGCCCTTACCCACACAAAGTTCAGAGAGTTGTGAGCATCTTTATTTAGTAGATAAGTTTCTATTTATTAATAAGGGGAGGGTCTAGTTCTGTGGGCATGTGGAATCCCCGCAGTCTGTGCAAGCGTCAGACATGACAAAGAAAGAAGATGGCAGACAAGGGGAGAAGGCAGATGAAGAAGAAGGACGCCCCCATTGCTGCAGAGACCTCATTAGCATACCAGTAAGTACCGGTATTTCTAAGGAACGGCGCGATGGAGACCACATCTAAAGGTAGGAGACGAATAGCCTTTCTTAAGGCTATTCCGACGTGGTAATTAGAAAAAAAGTTGCTTTAATGGTAGAATCCCTTTAAAGTGGAGCTCCAGCTATAAAACAACTTGTCATCAATCAATAGTCCAGTTGAATATAAGAAAATTTGTAATATATCTTAAGGAAATTTGTTTTCTTCTTCACTTTTCAGGCTGAATTACTTTCTAGATATTACTCTAAGAAGAGGGGAGGGGGAGGAGGAAGTTGATAGAAAAGACACTCAAATAATTGTTACTTCTTTATTTAGCTATTCTATGCTCTTTTAACACTTCTAGGTTTGTAGATAGGAGGCTACTAGTGCACAGAATGAGGCAATACATCACTTAACTAGCTAAACGCAATCCCCTACTTCACCCCTCCCTTCTCCATAGAGTTCTGTATGGGGGGGGTTGAATAGGATTGAAGATAAGGAGCAGGAGAATAGTTTAATAATTAGAAAAGGAAATAGAATTCCTTATAAGATAATCAGTTCTCAGAAGTTGTTTTATGACTTTATTTTTTATCCCCTTGGGAAGCTTAAAATAATATACAGTGCATATTCACTTGTCCTTTTAAGTACAAAATCCAGTTAAGAGTCTTTGTTTGAGTCTTTGTCCTCGGGCACATCAACCAATCCACTTATCTGGCTGAGTTACTTATTATACAGAAGTCTATGGAGAGGGGAGGATTCCCAGAATGAACACACATTGCTACACTGTGAGTGAGATGACTGTTTTGCAGTTACTAAATCTTGCTGACACTGTACACAAAGGCAATAATTCATTTTCTAGACAGCAGCAGCCTCCGTCCCCTCCCCTTCTCTCTCCATAGACTTCTGTGTGTCAGCCTAAGTGCAGATACTAGATACAGGGTCTGAGAACAGATACCAGATACAGGTGCTATTAGAGTTGAAGGGAAGGATTATAAAAGCAGTCTGATAAGTGGAGAAGGAAACAGATTACTTTAATATGATATATTACAAAGTTTCTTATATTCACCTGCACTATTCATTTTTGAAACATTTTACAATTTAAAGGAGTTGAGTGCCACTCTTGTCTGTAGGCTGTACCTGGTATTGCGGTTCAGCCCCATTTACTTAAACAGGGATGAACTGCAATTCTAAACACAACCTATGGAGAAGAGTGGCACTGTTTCTGGTAAAAAGCTGACCTTCTTGCCACCATGGCATTACCTCTGTATCTCCACCCATCCTATACATAGACACTGGATCGGAGTGCATCCCAGCCGCGTTAGGGCATGCACAAATCCAAGCCCCAACCCCTATATTCAGACAGCAAACCGCGACTCCAATCTCATGCAATCGCATTCCCAAAGTCCCTCTGGAAACAGGGGACGATACCAGCATTTTATCATGGTAAATACAAGACGCAGCCACAGCATCATCAATCGGAATACAAGCGCAAGTGCAAGCGCTGTGCACTTAAAGTGCAGGGACCCCATAGACTATAATGGGGTCCATGTGCTTGCCGCCAGATCTCCACAGGGATCATGCGGACAGGAAAGTAGTTCACAATCTACTTAACTGCCCGCATGATTTGTGCGGGCAGCGCGCGGCAAGCACACGGACCCCATTATAGTCTATGGGGTCTGTGTGCTTTCACTGGCACACCACTTGCAGCTATGTTTGGTTTTCCGTTCGGGGGGTCCCCATGTAGACTCCCTGAACGGAATAGTGAACGCAGATGTGAACGAAGGGTACACAAATATACTCTTATAAATTTTACAAAGTGCACATCAGTGGCATAACTAGGAATGGCGGGGCCCCGTGGCGAACTTTTGACATGGGCCCCCCCCCCCTGACCGACACCGACGCCGAAGACCTTGACTGACCCCCTCCTACGCATTCCTGCGCGTTCTACTGTGGCCCCTGCACACAGTATTATACCCTATAGTGGCCCCTGCACACAGTATTATGTCCCATAGTGGCCCCTGCACACAGTATTATCCCCCATAGAGGCCCCTGCACACAGTATTATGTCTCATAGAGGCCCCTGCACACAGTATTAACCCCCATAGTGGCCCCTGTACACAGTATTATGTCCCATCGTGGCCCCTGCACACAGTATTATCCCCCATAGTGGCCCCTGTACACAGTATTATGTCCCATAGTGACCCCTGCACACACTATTATCCCCCATAGAGGCCCCTGCACACAGTATTATGTCTCATAGTGGCCCCTGCACACAGTATTATCCCCCTAGAGGCCCCTGCACACAGTATTATCCCCCATAGAGGCCCCTGCACACAGTAGTATGTCTCATAGAGGCCCCTGCACACCGTATTATCCCCCATAGTGGCCCCTGCACACAGTATTATCCCCCATAGAGGCCCCTGCACACAGTATTATGACCCTTAGTGGCCCCTGCACACAGTATTATCCCCCATAGTGGCCCCTGCACACAGTATTATCCCCCATAGTGGCCCCTGCACACAGTATTATCCCCCTAGAGGCCCCTGCACACAGTATTATCCCCCATAGAGGCCCCTGCACACAGTATTATCCCCCATAGAGGCCCTAGTACACAGTATTATCCCCCATAGTGGCCCCTGTACACAGTATTATGTCCCATAGTGACCCCTGCACACAGTATTATCCCCCATAATGGCCCCTGTACACAGTATTATGTCCCATCGTGGCCCCTGCACACAGTATTATCCCCCATAGTGGCCCCTGCACACAGTATTATCCCCCATAATGGCCCCTGTACACAGTATTATGTCCCATAGTGACCCCTGCACACACTATTATCCCCCATAGTGCCCCCTGCACACAGTATTCTGCCCCATAGTGGCCCCTGCACACAGTATTATCCCCCATAGTGGACACCCATAAACAATTATTATACTCTGGGGTCTTTTCAGACCCCAGAGTATAATAATCGGAGACCCGGGGGAATAAAATCATAAAAAAAACACTGTTACTTACCTGTCCCCCGGCTCCTCTGCTGTCTTCTCTGCTGCCGTCCTTCTGCTATGACGTCGGACGTCACATGACCCGGGACGCAGGATCGTGGAGAGGTAAGTAACATGTTTTTTATGTTCCCTTTCCTCTCCCGATCTACCAATCATTATACTCGAGGGTCCAAAAAGACCCCCGAGTATAATGATAGCAGCAGTAGCGGCTGTCACCGGACCCCTAATGTCCCGGGCCCTGTGGCAGCTGCCTCCACTGCTATGGCGGTAGTTACGCCACTGGTGTACATACATATCCTCAAAGTATCCAATTGTTATACTCTGGGACTGACAAGTTTTTCATGGACGGTGCACCCCAAAAGTTTTGGGATTGAAGCAGAACCTTTTGAAAAATTTGGGTCAAATCCAGTTCTATCGAAACCACTTTTCTCATAGTCGATAGTAGGGTTGAGCCAATCTTGAGATTTCAGGATCGATTGTAAAATACGATTTCCGATCATTTTCCAGCTGATCCCGATTGTGATATTTGCTCAATTGCCGATCGTGATCCGATCTTTCCTAATCCCGATCGCTCAACCCTAATTGTATATTATATAGGGTTGAGCTAATCTTGAGATTTCAAAATCCGGTTATCGATCCTTTTCCAGCTGATCTCGATCGCAATTGTGAAATTTGCTCGATCACGATCATGAAATTTGCTCGATCACCGATAGGGATCCGATCTTTCCCGATCCCGATTGCTCAACCCTAGTCAATAGTTATCTTATTATTATCAAGTGCTGAATTACAATAAGAGTTAACGCCTCATTTACATTTCTAGAGCTCCCTCCTCCCTCTCCTAGCACTACTAGGCTACCTATATAGATCATTCTAAGCCCATTGATTCATTGGCCACATAAAAAGACATCCATAACATGGGTCTCCTATGGTAAGTGGGGGGTCCGCATTACAGATTCTGCATTGGGGCTTTAGGTGACACCTCTATCTTCTGCCTCTTACTATAGAAGTGTCTACGACGAGCCTTTGTGCGGGCGAATCTATACAACATTTGGCTCGTCTAGACAATGTAGCCTATGACATCTGTGCGTGTCTTGTACAGTAACCTATGTTTTCCTAAGGAAAATAAATTTGTTTCGGAAACATCTCTCGGATAGCGCAAGCTCATCAAGTGTTTAGTCTAAGATTGCCGCTCGTAGACTGTTTACCGTTTAAGAAACCAAATTATTTTATGTCTGGCTGGACAAGAGAGTGGCAAAGCTGTATGATGTGAATTATACTATCAAAGGAGACAGCTGCTGTCCTGGTATTCATCGCACTGGGCAGCGGGCCAAGGGCATCTAGATAGAACTTTTGCTGCACTCCGGGATGACAAGCTCCCAAATGACAGTCCTACCAAGTAGATTTTCAGAAAGATCTTTAAGAGTTATTTGGCTCAAACAGAATTTCGCTTTTTGAAGTGAGGAACGTTTAACGGTTTCAAAGGACGTCGGGATAACTTTGGTCCAAAGCAGAAGCTTGGCAGACAATGGCTAGGTTAAATATCTGCCGACATGTTAAGATCTGGATTTTGCTTCCCTGAAAGGAAATATTCACCTTATTCTAATTTATGTTAATTAAACGACTGTGAATAAAGACGCGCTCCGTCCCTTAGATACCATTGATCGCTATTTTACAGCCAAGAAGTTTTTGATTTTTTTTTTTTTTTAGATTTTAACTACATGATAAAGTATAAGACATAAAACATTCATAAAACATTGGCGATCCTCAACCTGTAGATGTTCTTATGGGGAGCAAAGTTTTTAAAGTGGGCTTTGGAAGACCCTTAGGGCAACAAAATGGCCCCAATTAAATGGACTAGGGTAGACAAGCCCAAATATCACCCTAGAATGGAGATATGACAGCCCAAAGAGCTGTATCCTACTGGCTGTGTCCATTCATTCTAATGGGAGACTAGCTAACATCTCTAGTAGCTACTTACCTGAAGAGATGGCTGGTCCGGTGCCCGGTGTTCTCGTTCTTCTTCACCTCGCTGCCCCCTGCCTCCCAGGTTAGTGTTAAAGAGCTAGGAAGAAGGTGGGGCTTGTGGCTTAGGAGAGTGTGGGCGGGTACAGGGCGGGGAGACATGACATCTCTCCTCCCAGTACCTGCCCACACTCTCCTAACCCGCCCACACTCTCCTAACCTGGGGGGCAACGAGGCAAAGAAGAACGAGAACACCGGGCACCGGACCAGCCATCTCTGCAGGTAAGTGGACACCAGGGGGGACTAAGTAGCCAGAGGATTTTTTTAAAAATCCTCTCGCTACTTAGTGATTAAAAAAATCACTACACAGCGTGGGTTCTAACAATTAAAGCGTTCAATTGTTAGATTCCATGCTGTATAGTGAATAGGATTGTTTTTAAAATTCGATCTTCGATTAGTAAAAAAATCCCATTGACTTGCATTGGGATCGGAATTGGGATCGAGATCGGGTTCGAATGAAAAATGATCGGAAATCGGATTTCAAAATCGATCCTGAAAAGTCAAGATTGGCTCAACCCTTCAAGTAACCAATGGGTGTGATGTCACTTCTTGAGAAGAAGAAACCAACCATGTTTTCAAAGCTTGGACAACCCAAGTTGGTGAAGTCCATTTAATCGGGGCCAATTGCACAGAGGAAGGACGGCGTTCACACCTGGTTAGCACTAGTTCACACCACCTGACTCTTTGGTCAATAGGACACAGCTCTTGTTTGGGCCTTCATATCTCTATCCTAGTAGTGTAGGGTGATCCTTGGGCTTCTCTAACCTCTACTTTGCTTACATAAGACATCTGTCTGTTGGTATTCATGACATACCTACATGTCAGCCATCCTTACATGTAACACAGCAAGTAAGCGGCCATTTTCTTGTGGCCTGTGGGCATGCGCAGTCGGCTCTGTCCGAAGCCCGAGCGCCAGAAGAAGACACGTGAAGAGGCCGTTCCTGAAGAAGATGGAGGCGGTGCTGGAGAGTTCTCTCGCAGCATTGGGGACGCCCCCAGTGCTGTGAGAGAACTCATTTTCATACTGAGGAAAACCAGGATTTATACCGTACGGCGGCGCGGAGAAGACATCTAAAGGTAGGAGAAGAATAGCCTATTCCTACATGTCACGAGAGAAAATTCAATTTTAATGGTAGAATCTCTTTAATTGAACTGAGCTGCACTCCCAGACTCCATCTTTGGCACTGTATTGGAATAAAGCAGCTATGACTTGGAACATGAGACTACCTTCATTTTATAGAGAACCATCTTGGCTACTCATACATAAGTTTGACTTGCAACTATTTAGCATATCATTAGTAATGCAGATTCTTATTGCGTGGAGAGATATAGATCCTGAAAGTCACAAGTTCTAAACATTGCTACCTTTTTGCTCATCCGTGTAAATTCAAAATCAAAACAGATTCACAGTGAGTGAAGGGAGGAGGGGCTGGTTCTCCTGACACAATGAATGAAGAGGGGAGGGGCTGGTTCTCCTCACACAATGAATGAAGAGGGGAGAGGCTGGTTCTCCTCACACAATGAATGAAGAGGGGAGGGGCTGGTTCTCCTCACACAATGAATGAAGAGGGGAGGGGCTGGTTCTCACACAATGAATGAAGAGGGGAGGGGCTGATTCTCCTGAATATAATATATTATATAGTATAAAAATATATTATTAAGACAACCTAAAATAATTATCCCAAAATAAAGTAATTAAAAATAAAGCAATAATGATAGACACCAATCATAAAAACAATTTTTTAAAATTTTTATTACTTTTATTTTACATTATTAAAATACAATATTTTATTTGACGTTTCTTTGCCCTATATGGAGGGAAGGATTTTAGCAGCCACTTCTATAAGTAAGTTATATAGCGGCAAAGATGTAATAAATAACATATTGTAGAGGTTTCATATACTGGACAAGCTTTTTTATCAATTTACTTCGAAAATAATATAGAGAATCTATGGAAGCGAGACTGGCGTAGCGAATGTATGAACTAGTTCCGCTCCTATGGCTTATTACTGTCAGATGAATATGATATTAATTTGATATCAGCGATAATGTAAGATGCCCATGTAACAAATGCCCTCTGTATAGCGGTTAATAATGTCAATCTAATGTACTTAGGGCCCATTACTGATGGCGGCTAGACAGACGGATTCGCCTCCATGTTAATGCGGCGCTGACTTTACTGGTGGGGTTAATAATGGGTCTTCGTTTCCAGAATAAATTAAGTTCCATCTGAGAGCCTTGTTTTTCCTCCGCAACTCTTCTTGTTTAGTGCAGAGGTTGATTGAAAAATGATACGTGCCCCGAACACACCGAGGGTACACGCTAAACCCACAGACTGCTGAACATGTTGCATTCACCACATGATATGGGATGGAACAGTCACTGAGAGACTTATTAATGGAGAAAAATTACACCAAAAGATGCCATTTTTCATCATCCAAGTGACAAGTCGTGCCCTAATGAACAGCCTCTCTGGACAGGGCCGGTATATAGAGGCGAGAGGTTTCAAGGGTACACGTACCGTGTCACACAGGACAAAGCCTCTGGCGAGATCAAAGGAGAATATGCAAATGTTTTAAAGAAATTATTATTACCTTTTCAATTTAGAATGTAAAAATAAAAATATATAAATTATTATTATTATTATTATTATTATTATAAAAATTGTGATATAATAAAATACTTCAATGATAAATAATCCTACTACACAACACTAATTTAATAATATAATATGATGTCGGTATGCTGAATGAAATATTTTAGATGAAAAAATAATAACTACTATAATACTGCTCCTATGTACAAGAATATAACTACTATAATACTACTCCTATGTACAAGAATATAACTACTATAATACTACTCCTATGTACAAGAATAGAACTACTATAATACTGCTCCTATGTACAAGAATATAACGACTATAATACTGCCCCCTATGTACAAGAATATAACTACTATAATACTGCTCCTATGTACAAGAATATAACTACTATAATACTGCTCCTATGTACAAGAATATAACAACTATAATACTGCTCCTATGTACAAGAATATAACTACTATAATACTGCTCCTATGTACAAGAATATAACTACTATAATACTGCTCCTATGTACAAGAATATAACTACTATAATACTGCTCCTATGTACAAGAATATAACTACTATAATACTGCTTCTATGTACAAGAATATAACTACTATAATACTGCTCCTATGTACAAGAATATAACTACTATAATACTGCTCCTATGTACAAGAATATAACTACTATAATACTGCTTCTATGTACAAGAATATAACTACTATAATACTGCTCCTATGTACAAGAATATAACTACTATAATACTGCTCCTATGTACAAGAATATAACTACTATAATACTGCTCCTATGTACAAGAATGTAACTACTATAACCCTCTCTCTCTTTCTCTCTCTCTCTCTCTCTCTCTCTCTCTCTCTCTCTCTCTCTCTCTATATATATATATATATATATATATATATATATATATATATATATAGATGTGTTTAGCCTTTCCCTGATTCGTTACACATGCCACATCCAGACTATTCCCTATAATAACTATACTGACTGACCACACTCTGAGATGTCGGTTTGCGGTACTTTGTAACACTATAACATACAACATTCTATAAATACTACAATGTTAAGTCTATAAAATGTTCATCATGTAAAGAGTTTCCCTCTGAATCCTTCAGCTCGTCCACACCTGGCAGCAGTCATAGAGCCCGTGTGTGCAGTATGTTATACAGGAGAGGTAGATGAAAGGACGGTATTTTATGGGCATCCTATGATGTGTCCTCCTGTAAGTGATGAGCGGGCCCCAGATTGTTTCCTTCAAAGGTCTGCAGTGATAACTTTATTCCTCCTCAGCCTCTTGCCAAGCGCGGCCGCCTCCTCTTAGTTTTACACCTTGTAAAGACATTCCACTGGATCCTTGTGCACTCGGGCAGATGTTGTGTAAAGGATACACGGGATAAAATCACAGCCTTCTGCCAGCCTCTTGTGTATATGCAGAGTAACATTGTGCTCTCGTAAAATAAGTCGCTGATATCATTGTAGCGAGCTGTGTACTCCGCGCCAAGACATCATTCCGCAGCCAAACATGACAACTCCTTCGGAATGGCATTGAAGGAGCACAGTCATTAGATCGGACTAATACCGCCATTAATATTAGAGGGGAACTTGTTTGACACACCGAAATCTCTGACATCTTAAAGGGGTTGTCTACTTTGGACAATACTTCTTTGTTATAAGAGTCCTTTGTTGAAAAGCCGATCATAGTATGTCCAATGTGGTTCAGATCGAACCACATTGGACCAAAATTTTCCAAAATTCGACACGAAACCAAAATTTTGGGGATTCAACAACATCGTAGCTCTTTGACCCAGTGTTGTGATGTTTTTGAACCCCAAAAGTTTTGAGTTCGGGCGGGCATGAAACTTTTGGACAATACTGGATGAGTCCTTTGTTGATAAGCCCATCATAGAATGTCCTGCTACTAGTGGGAACCGATTCAGATTGAACCACATTGGACCAAAATTTTCCAAAAATTTCAAGCTCAACCTAGAACCAAAACTTTTGGGGTTTGACTTCATTAAATTTTGACCCAGTGTCATGATATTGTTGAGCCCCAAACGTTTCAGGTCGAGCATGAAACTGTCTACTTTGGACAATACTTTTTGGTTAGAATTGTCCCTTGTTGATAAGCCCATCATAGGATGTCCTACTGAGTGAACCGATTCAGATCGAACCATATTGGACCAAAATTTTCCAAAATTCAACACGGAACCAAAATTTTGGGGATTCAACAACATCGTAGCTCTTTGACCCAGTGTTATGACGTTTTTGAACCCCAAAAGTTTTGAGTTCGGATGGGCATGAAACTTTGGACAATACTTTTTCGTTGGAAGAGTCCTTTGTTGATAAGCCCATCATAGGATGTTCTGCTTTAGAGGGAACCGATTCAGATTGAACCACATTGGACCAAAATTTTCCAAAACTTTCACGGTCAACCCAGAACCAAAACTTTTGGGGTTCGACAATATCATGGCAGTTTTACCCAGTGTCCTTTATGGATAAGCCCATCATAGGATGTCCTGCTACTAGAGCTTGGTGAATCAGTTCAGATCGAGCCACATGTGACCAAAATTTTCCAAAACTTTTCCCAACTTTTGGGGTTCAATAACATGTTGTGACGTTGTCGAACCCCAAAAGTTTTGGGTTCAAGTTGAACGTGAAACTTGGACAACACCTTTTCATTGGAATGGTCCTTTGTTGGTAACTGATCTCAGGCTTTCCTGCAACTACATCTGGGTGAACGGATTCAGGTCAAACCACATTTGACCAATATTTTCCAAAAATTTCAAGCTTGACCTGGAACCAAAACTTTTGGGGTTGACAAAGTCATTACATTTTGATCCAGTGTCATGATATTGTTGAGCCTCAAATGTTTCAGGTCGAGCATGAAACTGTCTTCTTTGGACAATACTTTTTGGTTAGAATTGTCCTTTGCTGATAAGCCCATCATAGGATGTCCTACTGAGTGAACCGATTCAGATCGAACCACATCGGACCAAAATTTTCCAAAAATTTCAAGCTCGAATCAAAACCAAAACTTTTGGAGTTGGACAACACAATTTCACTTTGACCCAGTGTCATGACATTGTCGAAACCCAAACATTTCGGGTCGAGCATGACATTTTGTCTACTTTGGAGAATACTTTTTCATTGGAATTGTCCTTTGTTGATAAGCTGATCTTAGGATGTCCTTCTACTAGAGCTGAGTGAACTGGTTCAGGGTTCAGATGGAACCACAATGGACCAAAATTTTCTAAAACTTTCAAGCTCGACCGGGAACCAAAACTTTTGGGGTTCCACAATGTTATGGCACTTTGACCCAGTGTCATGACATTGTCAAACCCCAAAAGTTTAGGATTCAGGTCAGCTACATTTGACCAAAATTTTCCAAAACTTTCAAGCTCAACCCGAAACCAAATCTTTTGTGGTACGACAATATCATGACTCTGGGTCAAAACATTTTGGTGTCAGGGCGCAACACATGACTGCTTAGGCCAAGTCACAAGTCTCAGTGGGGACGAGAGATATTAGTCAGAGTCTGGAAGAGGATGCCAGGGGACCACTGGAAACTACGAGGATACCCAGGAGAGGGAAGATGAGTATAACTATTTGCTATGTTGCCGCACCTCCATTGGGCATCCGGTGGACCCCAAAATAGCCCATCCAGTTTGTACCAATCAAATTTGTTCTGAAATGATATCTAAACAAATCTCCCAAGGTTCAGCTACCTCTGTCTGCTACTGGGTGCCCAGAAATTAGCTGAAGCCTTTGGAGAACTGTTAAAGAACTGCTCGATTTCCCTGCAGCGCCCACGTAGGAGAAATGAGGCATTACATAGTTCCTATTATAGGGATTTTCCAAGAGGATAAGTCATTAATATCAGATTAGTGAGGATATTACGCCCAGCACCCCCATCAATCAATTAAATGAGGTTTCGGTCTTCCTATGAACAAGAGCAGTACCAGAACACATCAAAAGCTCAATGAAAAACTCTGCAGAAAAAAAGCAATGAGTTTCGTTCTGCTGCATTTTTTAGCTGCTTTTATTGTCTCGTGGTCTCAGGTTCATTCTACTGATGGGCCCAGTGCAAAGGGCTCATAAGTGGGGCCCTCCCATCATAACCACGTAGAAATACCTGACCTGTTCAAATTATAATGCCCCCAATGGCCCCCGCATAGTATAATACTCACCAGGTATAACGCCTCCCTAGTGGCCCCATACAATATAACGCCCCTCAGTGACCCATCACACAGTCAAATGCCCCTGCATGCATCACACTTTAACCTGTCCCCACAGCCATGGCCCCTCTGACATTATATTATAATGAACCCCCCCCCCCATCGCCCCCCTCATTTCATGTCCCCCCAGGTTTCCCACAGTGTCATGTCCACCATCCAGGGTGCCCCCACACCGTCATGTCCTCCCACCCTCAGGATGTCCCCACAGTATCATGTACCCTTCCATTGCCCCATCACATATATCAAAGAAAAAAAACAAAAAACACTCACCTCTCCTCTGTTCAGTCTTCAAGGAGCAATAGGCAAGATGGAAGTGACGTCACTATAACATGCCTCATGCCAATGGCCGAGAGGTGAAGCAGCAGCAGCTACCAACTTCATTACTGTCTTTAGCTCAGCGGCATCCGAAGTTGGGACAGCTAAGACCCAAGACAGAGGGAGAGGAAATGCAGGACTGTCCCGCTATGTCAAAGGATCCACCGCTACCATAGGGACTAGTGCAAGTGTACCATTGTACCAGTAGCTATATTCTTGTATATAGGAGTAGTATTATAGTAGTTATATTCTTGTACATAGGAGGCAAGTATTATAGTAGTTATATTCTTGTACATAGGAGCAGTATTATAGTAGTTATATTCTTGTATATAGGAGGGAGTATTATAGTAGTTATATTCTTGTATATAGGAGGGAGTATTATAGTAGTTATATTCTTGTACATAGGAGCAGTATTATAGTAGTTATATTCTTGTATATAGGAGGCAGTATTATAGTAGTTATATTCTGGTACATAGGAGGCAAGTATTATAGTAGTTATATTCTTGTATATAGGAGGGAGTATTATAGTAGTTATATTCTTGTATATAGGAGGAGTATTATAGTAGTTATATTCTTGTACATAGGAGCAGTATTATAGTAGTTATATTCTTGTACATAGGAGTAGTATTATAGTAGTTATATTCTTGTACATAGGAGCAGTATTACAGTAGTTATATTCTTGTACATAGGAGGGAGTATTATAGTAGTTATATTCTTGTACATAGGAGGTAGTATTATAGTTGTTATATTCTTGTATATAGGAGGCAGTATTATAGTAGTTATATTCTTGTATATAGGGGGCAGTATTATAGTAGTTATATTCTTGTACATAGGAGCAGTATTATAGTAGTTATATTCTTGTACATAGGAGGTAGTATTATAGTAGTTATAGTCTTGTACATAGGAGCAGTATTATAGTAGTTATATTCTTGTACATAGGAGCAGTATTATAATAGTTATATTCTTGTACATGGGAGGCAGTATTATAGTAGTTATATTCTTGTACATAGGGGCAGTATTATAGTAGCTATATTTTTGTACATAGGAGTAGTATTATAGTAGGTATATTCTTGTACATAGGATTAGTATTATAGTAGTTATATTCTTGTACATAGTTGTAGTATTATAGTAGCTATATTCTTGTACATAGGAGCAGTATTATAGAAGTTATATTCTTGTACATAGGAGCAGTATTATAATAGTTATAATCTTGTACATATGAGCAGTATTATAGTAGTTATATTCTTGTACATAGGAGCAGTATAATAGTAGTTATATTCTTGTACATAGGAGCAGTATTATAGTAGTTATATTCTTGTACATAGGAGGCAGTATTATAGTAGTTATATTCTTGTACATAGGAGTAGTATTATAGTAGTTATATTCTTGTACATAGGAGGCAGTATTATAGGAGTTATATTCTTGTACATAGGAGCAGTATTATAGGAGTTATATTATTATACATAGGAGCAGTATTATAGTAGTTATATTCTTGTACATAGGAGCAGTATTAAAGAAGTTATATTCTTGTATATAGGAGGGAGTATTATAGTAGTTATATTCTTGTACATAGGAGGTAGTATTATAGTAGTTATATTCTTGTACATAGGAGTAGTATTATAGTAGTTATATTCTTGTACATAGGAGCAGTATTATAGTAGTTATATTCTTGTATATAGGGGGCAGTATTATAGTAGTTATATTCTTGTACATAGGAGCAGTATTACAGTAGTTATATTCTTGTACATAGGAGGGAGTATTATAGTAGTTATATTCTTGTACATAGGAGGTAGTATTATAGTAGTTATATTCTTGTATATAGGAGGCAGTATTATAGTAGTTATATTCTTGTATATAGGGGGCAGTATTATAGTAGTTATATTCTTGTACATAGGAGCAGTATTATAGTAGTTATATTCTTGTACATAGGAGGTAGTATTATAGTAGTTATAGTCTTGTACATAGGAGCAGTATTATAGTAGTTATATTCTTGTACATAGGAGCAGTATTATAATAGTTATATTCTTGTACATGGGAGGCAGTATTATAGTAGTTATATTCTTGTACATAGGGGCAGTATTATAGTAGCTATATTTTTGTACATAGGAGTAGTATTATAGTAGGTATATTCTTGTACATAGGATTAGTATTATAATAGTTATATTCTTGTACATAGTTGTAGTATTATAGTAGCTATATTCTTGTACATAGGAGCAGTATTATAGAAGTTATATTCTTGTACATAGGAGCAGTATTATAATAGTTATAATCTTGTACATATGAGCAGTATTATAGTAGTTATATTCTTGTACATAGGAGCAGTATAATAGTAGTTATATTCTTGTACATAGGAGCAGTATTATAGTAGTTATATTCTTGTACATAGGAGGCAGTATTATAGTAGTTATATTCTTGTACATAGGAGTAGTATTATAGTAGTTATATTCTTGTACATAGGAAGTAATATTATAGTAGTTATATTCTTGTACATAGGGGCAGTATTATAGTAGTTCTATTCTTGTACATAGGAGTAGTATTATAGTAGTTATATTCTTGTACATAGGAGGCAGTATTATAGGAGTTATATTCTTGTACATAGGAGCAGTATTATAGGAGTTATATTATTATACATAGGAGCAGTATTATAGTAGTTATATTCTTGTACATAGGAGCAGTATTAAAGAAGTTATATTCTTGTACATAGGAGCAGTATTATAGTAGTTATATTCTTGTACATAGGAGCAGTATTATAGTAGTTATATTCGTGTACATAGGAGCAGTATTATAGTAGTTACATTCTTGTACATAGGAGCAGTATTATAGTAGTTATATTCTTGTACATAGGAGTAGTATTATAGTAGTTATATTCTTGTACATAGGAGTAGTATTATAGTAGTTATATTCTTGTACATAGGAGTAGTATTATAGTAGTTATATTCTTGTACATAGGAGCAGTATTATAGTAGTTATATTCTTGTACATAGGAGGTAGTATTATAGTAGTTATATTCTTGTACATAGGAGTAGTATTATAGTAGTTATATTCTTGTACATAGGAGTAGTATTATAGTAGTTATATTCTTGTACATAGGAGGTAGTATTATAGTAGTTATATTCTTGTACATAGGAGTAGTATTATAGTAGTTATATTCTTGTACATAGGAGCAGTATTATAGTAGTTATATTTTTGTACATAGGAGCAGTATTATAGTAGTTATATTCTTGTATATAGGAGTAGTATTATAGTAGTTATATTCTTGTAAATAGGAGCAGTATTATAGTAGTTATATTCTTGTACATAGGAGTAGTATTATAGTAGTTATATTCTTGTAAATAGGAGCAGTATTATAGTAGTTATATTCTTGTACATAGGAGTAGTATTATAGTAGTTATATTCTTGTACATAGGAGCAGTATTATAGTAGTTATATTCTTGTACATAGGAGTAGTATTATAGTAGTTATATTCTTGTACATAGGAGTAGTATTATAGTAGTTATATTCTTGTACATAGGAGCAGTATTATAGTAGTTATATTCTTGTACATAGGAGTAGTATTATAGTAGTTATATTCTTGTACATAGGAGTAGTATTATAGTAGTTATAGTCTTGTACATAGGAGTAGTATTATAGTAGTTATATTCTTGTACATAGGAGTAGTATTATAGTAGTTATATTCTTGTACATAGGAGTAGTATTATAGTAGTTATATTCTTGTACATAGGAGCAGTATTATAGTAGTTATATTCTTGTACATAGGAGCAGTATTATAGTAGTTCTATTCTTGTACATAGGAGTAGTATTATAGTAGTTATATTCTTGTACATAGGGGCAATATTATAGTAGTTATATTCTTGTACATAGGAGGTAGTATTATAGTAGTTATATTCTTGTACATGTTTCAAAGGGCAAAGAGAAAATCTCCCTAATTAAAGAGAAATGTAAATCTGTGCTTGATCCTGATAAATAAGGATAGAAGTGAGAATAAACATATTTTCGAATAACCTTATAAATATGAATTCCCTACAATGTGTTGGCCTCTTATACCCTCCCCCATCCTCCACTCTATACAGTCGTCTATAACCTTGTATCTTCCTCCATCCTGCACATACTCTGCATCCCTGCATTTCTGCGGCAGCCTGTGAAATAAGTATAGCTTTCATTTTGGAGAAGGAAATAAGAACCTTTAAGGAGCAGAAAAAAAAAATTCCTGGAACTGTTGTGTAGTAATGAGTGACACGCTTGTAATCTGTCGGTTTTATTATCTGTGAATTTAATGTAGAGGGAGAGTGGTCTTGGGGAGTAAAATATATGTTAGAAAGGTTACAGAGAAGTCACCAGGCAATTTTTATTGTCTATGCTTCACCAAGATACCAAAAGTTGAAAATTTCTCCTAGTGTTAATAATACAGTATTAGTTACACATCAGTGGCTTATTGGACGAGCGCCAACGCGACTTCTGCTCGCTCAGTCCTAAATTTCTCTAGCGGCCAGTTATTTCAAAAAGAGAAAAGCTGCCGTGCTCTGTTATATAGGTCAGCGTGCACCAAAGAGAACGGCAAAGAGCTATTATATGATTCTGGATCCCAGGCAGAACGGTTTTATGGGCAGTCATTAAAATATACAAATTACTGGAGTAATGCACAGATGTAATAAATGCACTAGTATAATTAATTCTTCAAATCTATATTATTAAGGGGGAAAAAAAATTCAATTATCCAATAAGAAGACGTCATGCTAAATGGGAGCAATGAATTTGGATGCCTGGATGAATATTCATATAGGACCTTTAATCCAGGAAACCCGGAAATCTCGGGGTATTTTTGAAAAACAGGGATAACGTGGAGGTTTTACGCAGTGCAGTGCAGTGTTGTTGACATGACATGAGCTTCCAATGCAGGTAAAGGGCCAAAGAACCCTTTGGGCTTCAATGGCAATGAATTTGGATGCCTGGATGAATATTATAGGACCTCTAATCCATAAAACCCAGAAACCTCAATTTTTGAAAAACAAGGACAACTAGTTTTTCGGTTTGGTGGTGTTGACATGGAATCTCTCATGCAAAATTTGTAACGGAACCCCCACCTTCTGTTTTGGGTCTACTCGTAAAGGACCTAAGAATCCTTTGGGCCTCTTAAGGCTATAGGACCCAGGTGCAAGTATTTCTGACCCCCGAAGTTTTGCCAGTTGTTTCTCCTTGTACAAATCCATAACATGGTACCCATAGCCAACTATGGATCCATACTAAACCAGACTCCGCACACATTACATTCCCAGGAGAGCGCAGATGCCGCAAGGACGCCATAAAGAGATGAGGGAAGGTGAGTATATATGTTTTGGGTTTTTTTTGACACCTTCCCTGGGCCTCCATCTATTATACTCTGGAGTCTTTGGAGACCCCAAAGTATAATAAATTACTCACGGTGGCCATGGGGGTGTCATGGGAGTCCGTGGAGTCTCATCTTCCTCTTGTTTGGTGACAGCTGGACACGTATTGGGCAGCGATCTCCACAGTGGCCTCTTCTTCTCCCAGTAGGATGTAGAGTTTCCTCTTCTCGTCTGCAGATATGAGGTCTGGGATGTGGGCAGAGAGTCTTTGGTAGTAGACGGCCCTCACAGCTGAGTATTTGGTGCAGTGTAGCAGGAAGTGGGTCTCGTCTTCTAGGGCCCCCTGGTCATAGTGCTGGCACAGTCTGTTCTCCCATGGCTTATACGTCTGCCTGTCTCGAAACAAGTTGGTTTGCCCATCTCTATTAAAGAGAAGCCAAGGCAGTACATATTGTTTTGGTTCCGCCCCTTCTAAGGTCCGCCCCTGCTTAAGGTTTATATTCATCATAAAAATTTTCTTGCCCTCTTTAAAATAACCACGTCAGATAACCAATGTCCAAAATGACTTCTATCTTACATTGGATGAAATTAGAAGAAATTTTATTTGGAAGAGATGTACATTAGAAAAGCTGTAAAGAATGAGAAATACAAAGAAATAATTTAAAAAAGGAAGTCTAGCCTCTTACCCAAAACACGGGCTTTTACGTACGCTTCCTGGACTAAAAATACTAATGACAAATCCTGAGAGTAGATGGGTGGGAATCAGACGCCTGGAACCGTCACCGATCAGCAGAGAATGGAGCAGGAAGCAGATAGCTCTGTTCTTCGAGTAGTGGTCAGACTAGGAACTGTAAATCAGATCCCTTTACTGGAATGGGATCTAACCTGTAGTGACTCAGTTCGGCCACTCCACAAATAACACATTATCAATTTCCAAAGATCTTATTGTTGACTAGCGATGAGAAACCAGCACAAATTCATCTCGCGAGTATTATGAGGTTCGTATCCACAATAATGATATCGGCGTAACCTGGTGTGGACGTTCTCAATGGTGACGCCAAGCCATGTGACATTAGATGAAATGGACAAAGAGGCAAAAAGAGGCCGGAGAGCCCAGGAGCGAAGACCTGACGCCCAGGAGTGATGAGGAAAAGTGAGGTTTTTTTTTATTTCGTCTGCACTACCCATGGTCTCCCCTTATTATAATCAGAAGAGATATCAGAATGGAATAAAGGTTGGTGGGGGGCAAAGCCCAAAAATTTTGGGTTTGGCTGAACCCCAAATTTTTAGAAAATACTTAATAAACCCAACTGGTTTGCTCATCTCTATTGTTGACCTTCCCCAAACAAAAGCAAGCTGAATTCCTTTTGGGAACATCTCCTAAAATTATAAGAAATACAAATTTTCGGATGGAAAGAGACTGTAAAGAACCATAAGAATACAATATTGGGTGGTCGAAAGGTATGGCGCCACCCAAGGGGGTCCAATGGTATAGAGATTTCCAAATAAATGGTTGGGAAAGCAATGTTATGTGTGGCATGTGGGAAAGGGGAAGGAGGCAAAGCTGTGTGGAACAGTATCCATGATGAAAGCCGCCATCTTGGAACCAAGCAGAATTTTTTAAATGGGAAGGGGTACATGTGACATATGTATCTGATCGAACTACATACGCATACATAACCCTATAGAGGATGGTGTTCCCAACCACCAATGGTATAGAGATTTCCGAATAAATGGTTGGGAAAGCAATGTCATGTGTGGCCTGTGGGAAAGGGGAAGGAGGCAAAGCTGTGTGGAGCGGTATCCATGTTGAAAGCCGCCATCTTGGAACCAAGTAGAATTTTTCAAATGGGAAGGGATGCATGTGACATATGTATCTGATCGAGCTACATACGCATACATAGCCCTAACAACATGCCGCACTGAGGATGGTGTTCCCAACCACCAATGGTGTACAGATTTCCGAATAAATGGTTGGGAAAGCAATGTTGTGTGACCTGTGGGAAAGGGGAAGGAGGCAAAGCTGTGTGGAGCGGTATTCAGGTTGAAAGCCGCCATCTTGGAACCAAGTAGAATTTTTCAAATGGGAAGGGATGCATGTGACATATGTATCTGATCAAGCTACATACGCATACATAAGCCTAACAACATGCCACACCGAGGATGGTGTTCCCAACCTCCAATGGTAGAAAATTCTGAATAAATGGTTGGCATGTGGGAAAGGTGAAGGAGGCAAAGCTGTGTGGAGCAGTATTCATGTTGAAAGCCGCCATCTTGGAACCAAGTAGAATTTTTCAAATGGGAAGGGATGCATGTGACATATGTATCTGATCGAACTACATACGCATACATAACTCTAGCAACGTGCCGCACCAAGAATGACGCTCCCAAACCCCGTTGTCTATGCATTACAGCTTATTCTATTCAGATGTTCCTATGAACAGTACGAGTTACCCAAACATAAATTGTCCTCCTCGTCGGCACTCTGTGAAGTGTGAGTGTACAGCTTGCGGTATTAAAAGTGAAGCCAGAAGATTAATATTTAAAAATTTCCCCGCAAATCACCTTGCATTAAGAAAAGGTCAAAGCGTTTAAAAGATGGATGTTGGTAAATGAAATGAGTGCGGCATTAATTGTAGGAATGTATTGTAATGCGCTCCTTTGTATAAGTGGTGTTCCCGGCTTAATCCTAGTTTAAAATTTGTCACTAGAGAAAAATAATTTGATGTCGTTAGTGTATAAACTATGCTCGACTGGTCTAATGTAATGAGAAATTGCCGGAATTTTTCATTAACATTTTAGAATTCGTTTCCAAGCTATGATATAGAGAGAGCTTTAACTTCCCAAACCTTGCAACGTTTTAATTAAATATACAACGATAACTTAAGCCTCCTTCTTGTGTGTTCTTTATCACCGTAAAATACTATTGTTCATTAAACAGAAGATGAAACTAATGCAAAAAAATAAGGTAATATAATACCGAGCAAAAAGCGGCTTATAAAAGAGTATTACGATATAATATCAAAGCTTATTAGCACAATATAGCGTATATGTATATATACAGTCCTATGAAAAAGTTTGGGCACCCCTATTAATCTTAATCATTTTTAGTTCTAAATATTTTGGTATTTGCAACAGCCATTTCAGTTTGATATATCTAATAACTGATGGACACAGTAATATTTCAGGATTGAAATGAGGTTTATTGTACTAACAGAAAATGTGCAATATGCATTAAACCAAAATTTGACCGGTGCAAAAGTATGGGCACCTCAACAGAAAAGTGACATTAATATTTAGTACATCCTCCTTTTGCAAAGATAACAGCCTCTAGTCGCTTCCTGTAGCTTTTAATCAGTTCCTGGATCCTGGATGAAGGTATTTTGGACAAACAATTCAAGTTCAGTTAAGTTTGATGGTCGCCGAGCATGGACAGCCCGCTTCAAATCATCCCACACATGTTCAATGATATTCAGGTCTGGGGACTGGGATGGCCATTCCAGAACATTGTCATTGTTCCTCTGCATGAATGCCTGAGGATTTGGAGCGGTGTTTTGGATCATTGTCTTGCTGAAATCTCCATCCCCGGCGTAACTTCAACTTCGTCACTGATTCTTGAACATTATTCTCAAGAATCTGCTGATACTGAGTGGAATCCATGCGACCCTCAACTTTAACAAGATTCCCGGTGCCGGCATTGGCCACACAGCCCCAAAGCATGATGGAACCTCCACCAAATTTTACAGTGGGTAGCATGTGTTTTTCTTGGAATGCTGTTTCTTTTTGGACGCCATGCATAACGCCTTTTTTTTATAACCAAACAACTCAATTTTTGTTTCCAAAATGAAGCTGCCTTGTCCAAATGTGCTTTTTCATACCTCAGGCAACTCTATTTGTGGCGTACGTGCAGAAACGGCTTCTTTCTCATCACTCTCCCATACAGCTTCTATTTGTGCAAAGTGCGCTGTATAGTTGACCGATGCACAGTGACACCATCTGCAGCAAGATGATGCTGCAGCTCTTTGGAGGTGGTCTGTGGATTGTCCTTGACTGTTCTCACCATTCTTCTTCTCTGCCTTTCTGATATTTTTCTTGGCCTGCCACTTCTGGGCTTAACAAGAACTGTCCCTGTGCTCTTCCATTTCCTTACTATGTTCCTCACAGTGGAAACTGACAGGTTAAATCTCTGAGACAGCTTTTTGTATCCTTCCCCCTGAACAACTATGTTGAACAATCTTTGTTTTCAGATCATTTGAGAGCGGGCTGTCCATGTTTGGCGACCATCAAACTTAACTGAACTTGAATTGTTTTGTAGAAAGAAATGGTCCAAAATACCTTCATCCAGGATCCAGGAACTGATTAAAAGCTACAGGAAGCGACTAGAGGCTGTTATCTCTGCAAAAGGAGGATGTACTAAATATTAATGTCACTTTTCTGTTGAGGTGCCCATACTTTTGCACCGGTCAAATTTTGGTTTAATGCATATTGCGCATTTTCTGTTAGTACAATAAACCTCATTTCAATCCTGAAATATTACTGTGTCCATCAGTTATTAGATATATCAAACTGAAATGGCTGCTGCAAACACCAAAATATTTAGAACTAAAAATGATTAAGATTAATAGGGGTGCCCAAACTTTTTCATAGGACTGTATATATATATATATATATATATAGAGAGAGAGAGAGAGAGAGAGAGATATCATCTACATGAAAATTATAATATTATCGATCCTGAGTTACAGCCTGCATTATACTCCAGAGCTGCGCTCACTATTCTGCTGGTACAGTCACTGTGTAAATACATTACATTACTTATCCTGTACTGATCCTGAGTTACATCCTGTATTATACTTCAGAGCTGCACTCACTATTCTGCTGGTACAGTCACTGTGTACATACATTACATTACTTATCCTGTATTATACTCCAGAGCTGCGCTCACTATTCTGCTGGTGCAGTCACTGTGTACATACATTACATTACTTATCCTGTACTGATCCTGAGTTACATCCTGTATTATACTTCAGAGCTGCACTCACTATTCTGCTGGTACAGTCACTGTGTACATACATTACATTACTTATCCTGTACTGATCCTGACTTATATCCTGTATTATACTCCAGAGCTGCGCTCACTATTCTGCTGGTACAGTCACTGTGTACATACATTACATTACTTATCCTGTACTGATCCTGAGTTACATCCTGTATTATACTGCAGAGCTGCGCTCACTATTCTGCTGGTGCAGTCACTGTGTACATACATTACATTACTTATCCTGTACTGATCCTGAGTTACATCCTGCATTATACTCCAGAGCTGCGCTCACTATTCTGCTGGTACAGTCACTGTGTACATACATTACATTATTATCCTGTACTGATCCTGAGTTACATCCTGTATTATACTCCAGAGCTGCGCTCACTATTCTGCTGGTACAGTCACTGTGTACATACATTACATTACTTATCCTGTATTATACTCCAGAGCTGCGCTCACTATTCTGCTGGTGCAGTCACTGTGTACATACATTACATTACTTATCCTGTACTGATCCTGAGTTACATCCTGTATTATACTTCAGAGCTGCACTCACTATTCTGCTGGTACAGTCACTGTGTACATACATTACATTACTTATCCTGTACTGATCCTGAGTTACATCCTGTATTATACTCCAGCGCTGCGCTCACTATTCTGCTGGTACAGTCACTGTGTACATACATTACATTACTTATCCTGTACTGATCCTGAGTTACATCCTGTATTATACCCCAGAGCTGCACTCACTATTCTGCTGGTGCAGTCACTGTGTATATACATTACATTACTTATCCTGTACTGATCCTGAGTTACATCCTGTATTATACTCCAGAGCTGCACTCACTGCTTAGGGGAGATCTGGCAGATCATAAATTTCACAAATTGACTTGTAGCATCCTGTGACTGACATATATAAAGTCCCCCAGCTCTTCCTACCAATCTCAGTCTACGGATATTACATGGTGGTGCTTAATTTTCTGCACCTGTTTGGCTGAGATACCTGAGCTTAGTAGGTAGGATGGGGGGGGGGCACATATTTTCGCCCATATAGTCTATCTACATAACTACTCTGTGCATAAGGAGATATCAAAATATAATACATAATAATAAATCAAAAATAGCATTCAGCACAAAAAATTACGTTGCCTTTATTTCCGCAGGATCTTGGCTGAAGAGAACATTAGAGGTAAATGCTCTTTCACTCGAGGTCGGTCTGAGATAAATAATCGTAGGCAAAGTTATCTAATATAATATGTGGAATTTTTACTGATAAAATGTTTTTATAGGACAGAGTCACGCGTCTACACACACAATGAAAGAAAGAAATCGTAAATGATGGGAAGAGGCATCTGAGCACACCGGAACGCGCAAGGTGCAGAAGTCCTTCTCTATTTATTAGCAATGAAATGTGAATTAAAAGCAAATAATGGTTTATTTGGGCAATTCTCGAAAAGTCATGAATTTTATCCTGAAAAAAACAATAAGAAACAAACTTGTTTTGTATTGGACCCCATGTGGCCAAAGATGTGAAGGAAAAATTAATTACATTTACATTACTGGCGAGCTACGGAAATGGCGCAAGATGTCAGATAGATTTCTTTCTCTCCTGTTAATATGAATGTATATTCAGAAAATAATAGGGTGTTTATATCAGGCTTTTATTCCAAAAATGTATTTTCGAAAATTTTTGTGGACTCTTGTTCTGATGATGAACATAATGAAATGTTGCATTTTTCATACTGGCCACTAGAGTCAACAAGAAGCTATTGCTTGTCAGCTTTGCTGTATCAACTGGGACAGACTGAACAGAGTCTTTTCATCATCATTAGATGTCTTATACTCAATTGTTTTGCTCACACTGGTCACAAGAGCAGACAATATGTCGCTGTTTATTGTTTTCTGCAGCTTACTTTTCAGCCTTGCTGTACAGTCTGGGACATGATGAGCATAGTAATCTCTTTATCTTTCTATAATATAAGCTCCACTGTTTTCCTGGAGGTCTATATAATACAGTATAGCATCACTATGCACATAGGTAATGGTCTGCTTTTAGAAACTTTGTTACGTCCTGATCTGAGGGATCAGCTTTGCTGTATAGTCTGTGACATGATGAGCATAGCAATCTCTTTATCATTATATAATTTAAGCTCTGCGGTTCTCCTGGAGGTCTAGATAATACAATATAGCATCACTATACATATAGGTAATGGTCTGATTTTAGGTACTTTGTCACTTCCTGATGTGAGGGATCAGCTTTACTGTATAGACTGGAACAGAATAACCAGTATCATCCTTGTATAATTTTAAGCCATGTGGTACCACTAGAAGTTGAAGTAAAAAAAAAAAAAAAAGATAGTATCCCTATATTCCTGGTTTTAGTTATGTCACTCCCTTATTTCTGAGGAATCAGCTTTGCTGATTAGCTTGGGGCAGAATGAGAAGAGTCACCTTGTTATCCCTGTATAATATAAGCTATATTATACTGGTGGCAGTCTAGATAAGACAGGATAGTAACACTATACGCACAAGTATGTTTCTGTTTTCAGCTACTCTGTCACTCCCTGATCTGAGAGATTTACTGATTAGACAGGGACACGATGAGCAGAGTCATTAGAGCATGAGTAAAGAGGTGTCTACTTGTTTGAAGGTCTTGATAAGAAGCTATAGTAACACATATGCACAGATAAGATGTAAGACTGTACCCAACATGTAAGGGTACATGAGCACTTGTTTTAGTGATCCATTGTGACCAAGTCTACACATCACATCCCTTATATTATTTGAAAATGGCAGAAGAGTCCCACCTGAAACCCTTCTCATCCTAAGACTCTTTTTGGCTGTGGTCACGCTTGTGAAGAGAAACAGGCGGTTTGGCACTCCCCTATTAGAGATGCTCCCCACAGAGTGATTTTTTTTTTCACTTATCTTGTGGCTGATTGTAAGAAAATGCAAATACCTGTGTGTAGATAGATTCTATATTTTAATTTGTAAGTTCAAACATGGCTGCAAATTTGCTACAAAATTTGCACATATCTGCAAATAGAATTATGCCATAAAGGAACACTACATGTATTCATCAACATAGCCATGTAAAAGCATGACAGGTTCAACTTTTATTTGGTACTGTTTGGGGGTACATGTCATTAATTTTTTAATTTTTTTGCGGGGATAATGTAAAAATATTACCTATATATGACCTATGAGGCAAATACTCATGGAAGACCAGGGTATCGTTGTTAGGCTTCACACTATGGTGTCCCAATGAACTGATAGACTTCTCCCTCTTCCCCCACTGTGATCGATATTTACCATGCTATATAGGGGCTTAAACAATTGGATTATAATTTTATTGGTTTCCAATTAGTGTAGGATGCCCTAAGCTGTTGGCTGGTAACCCTCGGGGTCATTGAGCTGAAGACGCATGTACAGAGCCTTATATTTGTATACAGTGTATAGTCCATCTTTATCTCGGTCTCCAGCAGTACAAGAAAGCTCTGATTAACTGGTCTACCTTCTAATGACAATGAGATGACTCTGCTGAGTATGCCCTGGTCTATACAGCAAAGCTGGCAAGTGAGCATTCTATTGTCTGCACTGCACTAAAAATTGCTCTCGCTCTAAGAAAGTCTTTTTCAGCACGGGCTCCCTGGGATCCGTTCCCTGACGTCAGGCATAGCATCTTTGTAAAGCTCTGCCTGATCATGTAGAGAACTATCCGCTACTTTCAATTATCTCTATAATAAGTGCACCAAGATAACTTGGGGTGAACCCATAAGGATTCAGCCTCCTTCTTCTTCAGCTTGGATAACAAGTAACCACTGGACTCCTGGTATATATGAAGCATTGACCATTACACTGCCCTAGACCACCAGGGACTACAAAGAAGACCTATTGACTCCTCCACCAACTACAATTCATGCCATCCTTCAATAGTCACCGACCCACTGATTCCAGTGCAGTTGTTTTTTTGTTTTTTTCTCTAACCCTCGCCATTCCTGAGCAATTAGTCCTGCTTGTTTCAGCTCAGTTATACTCTCTATAGTCAGGTTGGTGGTTCCTGTATTTCTGCTCCAGCCTAGGACGGCCATCTGATAGTAGAAAACATAATTGGGCTGAAACTATCAGAAATGACTGCTCAGGAACAGTGAGAACTAGAGAAAGAATTCCAACTGTGGAGCGGAGCCAGTGGTGAAATTTTGACTTGAGCCCCCCCAACCGCCTTCCCTCCCTTCTTCTTCAGACCCCAGAGTATAATAATCGTAAACCCAGGGGAGTATACAAACATAAAAATCAATGTTACTTAACTCTCCTGGGCCTCAGCGCACTCCCTGCTGATGTCGGCCATCATCCATGATGGAAGAGACGTCACTTGAGCCAGGGCTTGCGTCATGACTCATAAGGCTGCAACCCTGGCCCACCTGACGTCTGGGATGTCACACAAATAGGTCTGAAGCCTTCCGGAGCCAGGAAAGGTGAGTAACAGGTTTTTTTTTAATGTTAATTTCAACTTCCCTGGGCCTCCTATCATTATACTCGGGGGGGTCTGAAAAGATTCCCAAGTATAATAATCGTGTTTGTGGGGTTCGAGGGCCCGCAAACTTACTTACTGATCCCGGATTCTGTTCGTAGCCGCCTCTGCAGAAGGAGAAGCGCCGGCAGCCGTGAGCAGGAGCCAGGATCGGTAAGTAAATAAGGCCCGTTACCTGGCAGGTAACGGCCAAGTAAAATCCGCAGTGGTAGCAGCTACCGCCGGGCCCCCTAATGTCCCGGGCCCTGTGGCAGCTGCTACCACTGCTACCCTAGTAGTTACGTCCCTAAGGATGCAAAGAGTTGCAGTTGTGGAGGTGGTGAAAGGTCCCCTTTAAATTAAACCCTTCTCTGTTGTAGACCAAAAAAAAAATGCTGGCAATAACCCCTTTCTCTATCCCACACCACCAGAGATACTATTATTTACCCCTTCTCTATCCTAGGCCTCCAGGAATACTGCCATGAATCCCTTCTCTGCCCTAGCCCACCAGATATTTTAACATGAACCCTTTGAACGCTCTAGACCACCAAGGATTTTTACATTAACCCCTTTCCTTCCCCCAGATCACCATGGATGCAGACCCTAGACCCCAGAACCCTTACCATAAACCCAGTGCCCAGGTCTATATGTCTATTGTGAAAAAATTTTATACGAACTGTCATGTAAAAATTAAAAAAAAAATTGCAACAAATATATTATTTAAAAAAATGATTTAAATATTAATTTTTTCCTGTGATCCATTCCCTTTAAACCGGTTCCTTCGGGCCTTGTCATGACAGATCACTGACTGTAAGGAAAATGAAAGAGTTTACAGCAAGAACCTAATAAGACAATAATCCCCTCTTTCCGGCCGGCTCCTCTGCGCGGCGGAGCGCAGGCGTTTGTGCTGCTCTTTATTCATTCCACACAGAAGTCGGAACTCTAAGTACTTGAGAGCATTTTGATTTTGTCACTTCTTTGTTTTCAATTAGAATCTTTTTTTCCTGTGCGGTACCCAGGGAGACAGAACACTTCTATTACCAAGCAAGGTACTTCCAGTGACAAATATGATTAATGGGATAATCTTGTAGATTACAATAGTTAGAGGCAGTTCCTGCCATTTCGCAATCTCCAAGGACTTACACTACTCACAAGCATCGCAAACAGCTGCAGATTTCTAAATAATATTATCATACATGGGAGGTGGCAGCGACATTGCCACTAAATACGCCTAATGCACTGATCGTGTCGCCTCCTTAAAGGAGAACTTCTAGGAACCCTATAATAAAACCCATTGGAAATGGTCAATTCTGAAAACCCAACTTCCGGTATGCGTGGTTATCGGCACCGGAAACGTCTGATTTTTGGGGGGATGAGATGGTGTGTATGCGTGCCCATGGAAAGATTTTGTTTCTTGTGCTTTGTAAACCATACTTGGCAACGTCTGGGAGGCTCAGGCAAAAAGGGGTGACCTCCTAGCCGTCTGGTAGACTGGATGAATCTCTTGGACGTAGACATGGCCAATTTCTGCGATATTGGGGGTGGGCCTTCTCACTCGAGGGGAGAACAGAAGAACCGTGCCCGCCCGGGTAAATCAACAAACTTTATTTGCACAACGCGTTTCGAGCTGATCTTCTCCCCTTCTCACTCGAGGGGAGAACAGAAGAACCGCGCTCACCCGGGTAAATCAACAAACTTTATTTGCACAACATGTTTTGAGCCTATCTTGCTCTTTCTCAAGTGGGAAGGTTATCTGTATGCACTTGAGAAAGAGCAAGATAGGCTTGAAACGCATTGTGCAAATAAAGTTTGTTGATTTACCCGGGCGAGCGCGGGTCTTCTGTTGTCCCCTCGAGTGACAAGGTCCACCCCCAATATTGCAGAAATTTGCCATGTCTACGTCCAAGAGACTCATCCAGTCTACCTTAAGGTTAGGAGGTCACCCCTTTTTTGCCTGAGCCTCTCAGACGTTCCAGAAGAGTTGCCAAGTATGGCGTACAAAGCACAAGGAACAAAGACTTTCCATGGGCACGCATACATACAATCTCATCCCAAAAGAAGTCAGACATTTCCGGTGCTGATAACCACGCATACCGGAAGTCGGTATGCGCATACCGCCCACGTTTATACCAGTGCCATCCATTCCTAAGATACACTATAGAGGTGGTTGTGTCTCACACGACCCCACCAGGTGAGCGACCATTTGTTTCTGCTTACCCTGACTTTTTGATTCAAAAAATACTACACCAAGGTCGGCTCGGTGCCTCTCTTCTTTTTTGCCATGGCCAATTTCTGGTTATATTAGGCATGATATGGACACTTCTTGGCCAGCAAATGTCACAAAAGCGGGGCCCATGTCAAATCCTGAGAGGGTGGGGCTTTAAAAGGGGGCATAACCAAATAAAAAATTTTCAAGACACACTCTACATGTCGTGGCCCCTCAGTGATACTCTCAAGAAATTGGCAAAAAGTGGTGACTTGAATCCTGAATCCGGCATCCACTTCTACGCCATACTCGTCAATTCTCTCAGGACATACACGAGGTTCCCCCAAAAAGGAGTCACGTGAGATGAAAAAAAAATCTGCATACAGGGAAGTGGTGCTCATGTGGAAAACACTGAAGCATGTCCCTATTATCATGATCACACCCCATTTATGATGTGGGCAAGCAATGGGCTTTCAACACCTTTTTTTGGGACATGACCAGCATATAATAATAGGCTCTTACTGTATTCGGGGTCTGAAACATGGACCCTAAGTAATCGAACGGTTTCTTGCTCTTACTAACTTAGCGAAAAGAAAATTTTTTTGCTATTTTCAAAAATTTTGAGACAGAGGGGACTCACCTATAAATGAGAATAATATCAAAAGTCAGTCTTGACTTCATTGACCAAATGAAATGACCTACTGGAAACAATCACTGAATCCAGCATGAGAGAAAAAATTATACTTGTGGAGCTGTAAGTTCAGAGCTCATGGGTTCTTCTTGTGAACCTGGAAAGGATAAATCCAGATGTAAAGCATTAGAAGGAACAGAAGATAGATGTTTGTATTACAAGACATAAATCGTTGTGCTTTTCTGTATGGAGAAGAATCATCAAAAAAAAGGATGGATAATAATAATAATAATAATAATAATAATAATAATAATAATGGATGTAAGAATTTGTGCTTGTGGAGTTGCAAATTCAGAGCTCATGGGTATTTCTCCTGAACTTGGAAAGATCTAGATCATTGGGAGAAATACAAGGGGGATGTTTATCATTAAAATATAGAAATCTATGTGTGTTTTTGAATGGAGAAGAAAAAAAGATAATGAACTTACGAACCGTGCTTGTGGAGCTGCAAGTTCAGAGCTTCTGCGTGTTCCTTGTGAAGCTGGAAAAGACATATCCATGTTTAGGGTATTGGACGTAATAAAAGGTAGATATATGCCATTAAAAGATATAAATCTTTGTGTTATTCTGGATTGAGAAGAATCATTGAACAATGAACAAGACAATGAATGGAAGAATTGTGCTTGTGGATCCACAAGTTCAGAGCTCTTAGGTGTTACTTTCTGAAATTCTGCCCATTCAATCATTCAATATTCTAGTCTTTGTGCCTCTGTCTCCTCTTTTCTCCCATTTTTAATTGAAAAGAGTTATGCAGGCTACGAATTCCGAGTAAAAATGCTGCTCACAAGGGCACTGCTGCCTCGCAGGGGTCCTGGTTTCGAATCCAACCAAGGGCAACATCTCCATGGAGTTTTATATTCTGTCCTGTGTTTGTGTGGGTTTCCAGGTACTCCAGTTTCCTCCCACATGACAAAAACATACTCCCTGTAAAACAACTGACCCCTGAGGGTGTTGGGGATGAACACACGGCAGCCATTAACTCCCCTACTCCACAACGTGGCCCTTGTGTATGAAAAGAGCATTACAAATGTTTGTCCTTGTCATGCAAACAGGGTAAAGGGTGGGTTAATAAGAAGAGAACTGGGCCAGCAGAACTGGCCCAAACTGGGTGATGAGCTTGAGGGGTGGGTACATCTCTCATTATACACGGGGATACCACTGGCTTTCATGGCCTGGGCACCCATTATTTGCAAACTAGAGCCCTCACTTGGTCTCTGAACCCTACGGAAGATAAGTTAAACATGCCCCATTACTGTACTCTGCATTGTATTGGAGAGTGGAATTGATTTGAGATTGTGTTACAATGTTTTCAAAAATTTTGCATTTCAGGAGAATCCATAAATTTTGTGATTCATCCCACACAACCCATTCAAAATGGCGGCCATCATACAGATCATGGAAGAAGACAGAGAAGACTGTATGACTGTATTATATGGGCACTCTATGGGACACCACATAAGGGGGGCACCAATACACTCTACTCTACAGGCCACCCAAAGTTCAGCACCAGTGTCCGGCTGACCTTGGGCCCACCAGATAAAATGTTTTTGGGGGTCCATACTCCAATAGACCATCTTACTCTTCAAATTTGGATGCCTCCTGCTGGACCATTATTGTGTTAGAACCTGGGCCTACTGAAGGAGACTCCGATACACCAATGGGCCAGTCCATCGCTGTATGGAAACGGTAAGGGCAGCCATTTTGTTTGCTACCACGCATTTCCCCAACTCCTCAGTTGAAGATCCCTTCATGGTAATGGCTTAAGAAATGTAAGAGAATTTAGATGACACCATTTTTTTTTTTTTGCAAAAATATTCATCCCCTCCATATGTTCCCAAAGCATATGTGTCCCCCTAACAAGGATTAAACAATGAGCGGCCCGGGATTGAAGGTAAAGTCAAGGAGCGACTATAAAGGGACTGGATAGGGGGTAGATGTGTAGTGTTGTTGTAGACGTCTTCCCACTCATAATTAATACAAAAGTGAGAAAACAGATGGCACGGTATGAATATTTATGTGAGTGTGTGAAAAAGTCTAAATAAAGGCCATAACCAATGCTTACTAAATGATGTTCTTCAATAATGCACCTTAGCATCGTCTTGACTGTGCCGGCAGGTCCCCGGCGTCTTCATGAGTAAGGAATTAGGGCACCAGGTGCTTTACAGATAACACAACATGGATCTCAGCGATGGCGTCTGCATTTGTATGCCTTGTAATAACATTGTGTTTCCTTTGAAGAGCGTGTACAATGTGAATACTCTGTAGTATCCATTATTACAGGCAGCGCCTTATACCACCGAGCAAGAAATCGCTCCACATACCTGCGGAAACAGAGATAAAATCCTACACGAAAGATACAGCTGATGTGTAGGGATAGATAGATAGATAGATAGATAGATAGATAGATAGATAGATAGATAGATAGATAGGAGATAGATAGATAGATAGATAGATAGATAGATAGATAGGAGATAGATAGATAGATAGATAGGAGATAGATAGATAGATAGATAGATAGATAGATAGATAGATAGATAGATGGTTAAGGATAGATAGATAGATAGATAGATAGATAGATAGATAGATAGATGGTTAAGGATAGATAGATAGATAGATAGATAGATAGATAGATAGATAGGAGATAGATAGATAGATAGATAGATAGATAGATAGATAGATAGGAGATAGATAGATAGATAGATAGATAGATAGATAGGAGATAGATAGATAGATAGATAGATAGATAGATAGATAGATAGATAGGAGATAGATAGATAGATAGATAGATAGATAGATAGATAGATAAGGATAGATAGACAGATAGATAGATAGATAGATAGATAGATAGATAGATAGATAGATAGATAGATAGATAGGAGATAGATAGATAGGAGATAGATAGATAGATAGATAGATAGATAGATAGATAGGAGATAGATAGTAGATAGATAGATAGATAGATAGATAGATAGATAGATGATAGATAGATAGATAGATAGATAGATAGATAGATAGGAGATAGATAGATAGATAGATAGATAGATAGATGATAGATAGATAGATAGATAGATAGATAGATAGATAGATAGATAGATGGTTAAGGATAGATAGATAGATAGATAGATAGGAGATAGATAGATAGATAGATAGATAGATAGATAGATAGATAGGAGATAGATAGATAGATAGATAGATAGATAGATAGATAGATAAGGATAGATAGACAGATAGATAGATAGATAGATAGATAGATAGATAGATAGATAGATAGATAGATAGGAGATAGATAGATAGGAGATAGATAGATAGATAGATAGATAGATAGATAGATAGGAGATAGATAGTAGATAGATAGATAGATAGATAGATAGATAGATAGATGATAGATAGATAGATAGATAGATAGATAGATAGATAGGAGATAGATAGATAGATAGATAGATAGATAGATGATAGATAGATAGATAGATAGATAGATAGATATGGGGTAGATAAATAACACTGATAGATAATAAGAAATTGCTTTACATATAAAATAAAAAAATGCTACTAATATGCAGAATAAAATCCTGACAGATAAATAAGTCCTTTTCAATCAGATTTAATTTAACTTATAGATTTCTTGCAGCACTCTTAAAAATAATTAAGTTGCTATGTAAATATGTAGATATCGGATAGATATTTAGATAGACAGGAGGTAGGTAAACAGATATAATACAGAGTGAGGGATGAGATAGATAGATAGATAGGAGATAGATAGATAGATAGATAGATAGATAGATAGATAGATGATAGATAGATAGATAGATAGATAGATAGATGATAGATAGATAGATAGATAGATAGATAGATAGATAGATAGGAGATAGATAGATAGATAGATAGGAGATAGATAGATAGATAGATAGATATGAGATAGATAGATAGATAGATAGATAGATAGATAGATAGATAGATATGAGACAGATAGATAGATAGATAGATAGATAGATAGATAGATATGAGACAGATAGACAGATAGATAGATAGATAGATAGATAGATAGATATGAGACAGATAGATAGATAGATAGATAGATAGATAGATAGGAGATAGATAGATAGATAGATAGATAGGAGATAGATAGATAGATAGATAGATAGGAGATAGATAGATAGATAGATAGATAGATAGATAGGAGATAGATAGATAGATAGATAGGAGATAGATAGATAGATAGATAGATATGAGATAGATAGATAGATAGATAGATAGATAGATAGATAGATAGATAGATAGATATGAGACAGATAGATAGATAGATAGATAGATAGATAGATATGAGACAGATAGACAGATAGATAGATAGATAGATAGATAGATAGATAGATAGATATGAGACAGATAGATAGATAGATAGATAGATAGATAGATAGATAGATAGGAGATAGATAGATAGATAGATAGATAGATGATAGATAGATAGATAGATAGATAGATAGATAGGAGATAGATAGATAGATAGATAGGAGATAGATAGATAGATAGATAGATATGAGATAGATAGATAGATAGATAGATAGATAGATAGATAGATATGAGACAGATAGATAGATAGATAGATAGATAGATAGATAGATAGATATGAGACAGATAGACAGATAGATAGATAGATAGATAGATAGATAGATATGAGACAGATAGATAGATAGATAGATAGATAGATAGATAGATAGATAGGAGATAGATAGATAAGAGTCTGATAGACATGGATACCAAAGAGAGAAAGATATATGGATAGATAGATATTCAGATTGAAAGATAAAACTAGTCATCTCAGAGTTTCCCCTTTTCCCCTGTCTCCTCTCTCCTCCACTTCCTGCTGACATGTTGCCGGTACAGCTCAGGCTATCAGCATGCCGCAGAGACTAAACTGTACACTGCTACATCTGGATATACATAGATAACAGACACTATCTAGCCCGTGTCTGTCCCTGTTCAGGGCTCAGCAGCTGAGACCGCTTTCTCTTAGCTCTCAATCACAGTGATGAGAAACAGGCACTGACATCCCCAACCCGGCCACTACTGCTAGACAGCAGAGGTGGCCCGAAATCTAGACAACCAGCTGTAAACACTGAGGAGATAAATTCAGCAGTAACTGACAAACAGAGCAGGATAGATAAAGCAACCGAATGGTCTTACCCATTAGGTTATGCTTCACATAGCTTAAAGCAGGGGTAGGGAACGTACGGCTCTCCAGCTGTTGCAAAACTACAACTCCCAGCATGCATACTCGCTCTGCTGTTCTTGGAACACCCATGGAAGTGAATGGAGCATGCTGGGAGTTGTAGTTTCACAGCAGCTGGAGAGCCGAAGGTTCCCTACCCCTGGCTTAAAGGGATGGTCCAGGAGTTGGATAAACCTGTGTCCTGTGTGGAGACCGGTGGCAGTGTAAAGCAGAGATAGGTCCGCAGATTGGTCATGTAAGGCTGAGGATTTCTGGCATCGATGCACCGGTGCAAGGCCAAAGGGACATTGATGGTGGTTGATGGAGCTCCGGGAACAGGTGACTATATAGCCCGAGACTTGACTGTAAAAGGATGCATTATATATAGGCCGCCAAATGTGAATTGTGGCTTGGGAACGGGTTTTTATCTACAAATAGTGGTGATAATAGGAGTAGTAGTCACAATTATAGGAGTAGTAGTCACCATTATAGGAGTAGTAGTCACAATCATAGGAGTGGTAGTCACAATCATAGGAATAGTAGTCACCATTATAGGAGTAGTAGTCAACACTATAGGAGTAGTAGTCACAATCATAGGAGTAGTAGTCACAGTCTTAGGAGTGGTGGTCACAGATATAGGAGTAGTAGTCACCATTATGGGAGTAGTCGTCACAATCATAGTCACAATCATAGGAGTAGTAGTCACAATCTTAGGAGTAGTAGTCACCATTATAGGATTAGTAGTCACAATTATAGGAGTAGTAGTCACAATCGTAGGAGTAGTAGTCACAATCTAAGGAGTAGTAGTCACCATTATAGGAGTAGTAGTCACAATCATAGTTGTAGTAGTCACAATTATAAGAGTAGTAGTCACAATCTTAGGAGTGGTAGTCACAGATATAGGAGTAGTAGTAACCATTATGGGAGTAGTAGTCACAATCTTAGGAGTAGTAGTCACAATCTTAGGAGTAGTAGTCACCATTATGGGAGTAGTAGTCACAATCCTAGGAGTAGTAGTCACCATTATGGGAGTAGTAGTCACTCACAATCATAGGTGTAGTAGTCACCATTATAGGAGTAGTAGTCACATTCATAGGAGTAGTAGTCACTCACAATCATAGGTGTAGTAGTCACCATTATAGGAGTAGTAGTCACATTCATAGGAGTAGTAGTCACCATCCTAGGAGTAGTAGTCACAATCATAGGAGTAGTAGTCACCATTATAGTAGTAGTCACAATCCTAGGATTAGTAGTCACCATTATGGGAGTAGTAGTCACCATTATAGGAGTATTAGTCCTTGGAGTCTTTTCTTACGATATAACATCCTCTTTCCGTATACTTAGTCGCCGTGTCGTCACAGTGTGACCTGCGGAGGGCGCTCCTCCAGAATCGTCTCTTTGTTCCTTCATTATAAGTACAATAGCCTCATTGTCCGCCACTGAATAGAAAACTTATCAGCGGTAATTCTGTCAGGACGCCGTCTATCAGACCCCGGGCGCAAATTTAATTTCCATTCTATTTCTGAATTTGCGGCCACTTTGTAGTGCGAATCGCCGATGGCCACTCTATCCGCCGCTCTGGGTCAGAAGCTAATATATTTTACAGGACAGCGGGATTTCGCCGTCTTATCTGTAATAGGTGACTTAAAAAGCGTCTTCTTACCATGTACATAAAGTTAATTGAAAGGCGGATGTGACAATATATGGGATTTAATACGTGTATGTAAAGGGGGAAATGCGAGGAGATAAACAATTGTACCGCCAGATAATGGCTTATTAGACTTCATCATGGCGCTCTATGGAGAGGAGGACAGGAGTTAGCTGTGCTCTTAGTGACATCTAGTGGCCATGTTACGATATTACATCCTGCAGGCTGGGTACAGATAGCTGCGGTGCGGACACGTTACAAGTGCAAAAACTGGATCCAAGTATAGATCGCCATAGGGTTTTATCTTTGGTACGGAAGAACCAAGGGAGGTCCGGCCACCCCAGACTGAAGTCGGCCACTTCCATGTTAATAACTACTTTTCGTGAAAAACAGAAGCAGTGAGTGACACATTAATTACACCGTCACCGCTTCCATAGAGGTTAAGAGGGTAAGTAGCGGTCAGGTTATGCCCTCGATTATTTCAGCATTAGAATGTGTGACTGACTCTATAAAAGAAGTTTTGGCAGTTTGCTGGTCTGGAGCATTCAGGTAATGCCAATGAGGAAAGACATCAGCAATGATCTTAGAGAGGCAATATTTGCTACACATCAATCTAGGAAGGGATGTAGAGCCATATCCAAATGTTTGAAGTTCATCATTCTACAGCGAGAAAGATTATTCACAAGTGCAAAACATTCAAGACAGGTGACAATCTTCTCACAAGTTACCGTGTCAGCAAATTCACTGTAAGGTTAGACAGTGCAATGCGCATGGAAATTACAAAAAAACTCAAAGTGTTCCATCTATACAGGCCTTAGTAAACATGTTATATGTTTAAGTTTGTCACTAGGGTTGAGCGATTGTGTTCGGAAAAGATCAGATTCCAATCGGCGATCGAGAAAATTTCACGATCGCGATCGGAATTCTGAACACGATCTTTTTAGGTGAGATCGAGATCAGTGATTATTTCCCACAATGCTTTGCTACTGGCCAAGCATTGCGGGAAAAGCTAACAATGTTAGCCTTCACACTAGGTATACGCTCCGCTCATTCTGAGCGGAGAGTATACTCAGTGTGAAGGCTCCGCTGCGGTTCCATAGGAATGAATGGAAGCAGCCGGCATACAGCCTTAACCCCCTGCACGCCAGCTGCGTCCATTCATTCTAATGGGAGACTAGCTAACATCTCTAGTAGCTACTTACCTGCAGAGATGGCTGGTCCGGTGCCCGGTGTTCTCGTTCTTCTTCGCCTCGCTGCCCCCGCCTCCCAGGTTAGTGTTTAAAGAGCTAGGGAGAAGGCGGGGCTTGTGGCTTAGGAGAGTGTGGGCAGGTACAGGGCGGGGAGATGTGGCGTCTCCCCGCCCAGTACCCACCCACACTCTCCTAACCTGGGAGGCAGGGTGCAGCGAGACGAAGAAGAACAAGAACAGCGGGCACCGGACCAGCCATCTCTACATGTAAGTGGACACCAGGAGGGACTAAGTAGCCAGAGGATTAAAAAAAATCACTACACAGCCTGGATTCTAACAATTAAAGCGTTCAATTGTTAGATTAGCTGTATAGTGAATAGGATTGTTTTTAAAATCCAATCTCCGATGAGTAAAAAAAAATCCCGTTAACTTGCATTGGGATCGGAATTGGGATCGAGATCGGGTTCGAATGAAAAATGATCGGAAGTCAGATTTCAATATCGATCCTGAAAAGTCAAGATCGGTTCAACCCTATTCATCACATCAATTAAAAAAAAAAAAAAATCTGATCAAGTATGGTTTCTGGGGAAGGGAGGCCAGGAAAAGACTCTCTCCCCCCCAAAAAAAAACAAAAAAAAACCACATAGCTATACGACTTAAGTATCGGTCTGGTAGATACTTATGAAATGTCTTTGATTATTTCATCATCAGAAATCACTTCTATAAAAGAAGTTTTGGCAGTTTGCTGGTCTGGAACATTCAGGCATTGTCAATGAGGAGAGACATCAGCAATGATCTTACAGCAGTATAGCATAAGTTTTTAACTTGGATCTGCACGAACCACAAGAGTTCTGGACTTTCTTTGGACAGATGGGACCAAAGTAGAGATGTTTGGCTGTAATGTACAGCACCAACTGTGGTGAAAACCTGGCCCAAAACTCCTCATACCGACTGTCAAGCACAGTGGTGGTGGTGGGGAAGGGGGGGGGGCGATGACCTGGGCACCTTGCAGTCCTTGTGTCCAGTATTCTAGAGACAAATGTGAGGCCATCTGTCCAGCAACTAAAACTTAACCAAAAAGGAGCAATGTAACAGAACAATGGTCCCAAGTACACCAGCAAGTCTTCAACAACATGGCAAAAAAAAGGGAAAAAAATAAAAAAAATTACAGTATTGTAATGGCCCAAACCAGCCCTCAGCCCAGTCGTCACGCTGTAGTGGGACCTTAAGAGAGTGCAGAAATGAAGGTCTACAAACGAAACAATGATATAAAGACCAGTCGGCCAAAATTCCTCAGAATCTGACTGAAAAAGTCATCCAGAAAACCAGGACTTCAAGCTAAATATGGAGCCTGTTCGGGAGCGCAGCATGCGCCATAGCTAGCGGAACCGTTATATTAGACGGTAGAGACCTGACCGCAACACTGTAGATCACAGACCTCTCTGATCGAGGGCATTAATCAAATAAAATAAATTTTTAGTTTTTTTTTTTTAAATTCCACCCCATTCTGAGTATTTCTTATGATTGCAGATGCTGTCGGGTGGCGTAACCTTAAAGGGGTTACACAGGATAAGAAAAAATGGCTGCTGTCTCCTCAGGAAGTGACATCACATCCCTTGGTCACATGTGACCAAGGGATGTGATGTCACTTCCTGTGAAGAAAGCAGCCATGTTTTCAAACCCTTTAAAAGGATTCTACCATTTAAATCACATTTTTTCTCAATCACATGTAGAAATAGCCTTAAAGGGATTCTACCATTAAAAAACTATTTTTTCTAGGTAACACATCGGAATAGCCTTTAGAAAGGCTATTCGTCTCCTACCTTTGGAAGTGTTCTCTGCCGTGCCGTTCGAAATACTGGTTTGTACCGGTACGCTAATTAGTTCTCTCGCAGCGATGGGGGCGTCCCCCAGCGCAGGAGATGCAATGGGGGCATCCCCATTGCTGCTCGAAAACCGACTGCAGCTTCTCCCCTTCCTTCTTCAGGACGCCTGCGCAGTACGCTCTGTTCGGCAAACTTTGCCGAATGTACTGCGCATGCCCGCGGCCATAGTGCCGACACCGCAATTTTGTACATGCGCAGTACGTTCCTCGAAGCCTTCGCCGAACAGAGCGTACTGCGCAGGCGTCCGACATCAAGCTGAAGAAGGAAGGGGAGGATACAGAAGAACATAGAGGTGGCGCTGCAGTCGGTTTTCGAGCAGCAACGGAGACGCCCCCATCGCATCTCCTGCGCTGGGGGACGCCCCCATCGCTGCGAGAGAACTAATTAGCATACCGGTACAAACCAGTATTTCGACACGAACGGCACGGCAGAGAGCACTTTCAAAGGTAGGAGACGAATAGCCTTTCTAAAGGCTATTCCGCCCCCATCGCTGCAAACGAACGGCGCGGCGGAGAGCACTTCCAAAGGTAGGAGACGAAAAGGCTATTCCGACGTGTTACCTAGAAAAAATTGTTTTTTAATGGTAGAATCCCTTTAAGAAAGAGTATTCTTCTCCTACCTTTAGATGTCTTCTCCGCATCGCCGTTCGGTAGAAATGCCTGTTTTCGTCGGTATGCAAATGAGTAAGTAAGTAAGCGGCCATTTTCTTGTGGCCTGTGGGCATGCGCAGTCGGCTCTGGCTGAGGCCTAGAAGTTTGACCACCAGTGCCGGAAGATGCGCAGAGAGACTGTTCCTGAAAAAGATGGAGGCGGCACTGGAGAGTTCTTTCACAGCATTGGGGACACCCCCAGTGCTGTTTGAGCGCTAGGGACCACCCCCAGTGCTGTGAGAGAACTCATTTGCATACAGAAGAAAACCTGGATTTCAACTGAACGGTGCTGCGGAGAAAACATCTAAAGGTAGGAGAAGAATAGCCTTTCTTAAGGCTATTCCTACATGTGAGAAAAAAAAAAAAATTTGATTTTTATGGTAGAATCCCTTTAAGTTGCAGCAATTGGATTGATGGAAGTGGAAACAGGAAACATGAGCAAGCTTGAGGAGTTGGGCCTCTTTGGGTCAGAGCCAATACTGTCGGTTTTTGTTGGGTGTCCAAGGCATGTAGCTACCAAAAGTGGTGCAAGGATGGGCAACCAGTGAACAAGGCTCGCTGCGGGGTGAGGAGTGACCGGTCCAATCCCACAGATTTATGGAGGCAGGACAATAGTTCATGTAGACGACTGGTGCGATGGAGCACGTTATATCATCTGGACGGCTAGGTGTGTCACTCACCTGGGGAAGAGATGACACCAGGGGGCACTATGGCATCATGTGGATATTACTGTGACACCTAAATATGGCACAGACCATGGCAGCAGTGCCCCCTAAAGGCAGTGGTCAGCTGAATAACGCCCTGGCCTCACAGGAAGGACAGGCAACAAAATGCCTTTCAGGACCTTGGAAAGCTGGAACAGGACTATAAGCACATGACAGAATAGGCCAGAGCTGGGAGACACTGCCTCCTGGTGGCAGAA